>NC_083760.1:49481345-49731345 GCF_963514075.1 Conger conger | reverse complement strand
TTTGGTTTTATTTAAGCACCAGGAGAATGGCAAAGTTAACAGGGTGATATTTGAATGTGGGCTACTTCTGTTTTTATTCATTCTTTTCAACATTCAGGCTAGTTATGCCAGCCAATTACTGAATAGTCAGTTTTGGTGGTGTGGGTTTTGGTGGTGTGTTAATTTGCAGAAATGTTGTGCTGTATTTATTACCCTTGGACTGAAGTTCAGGGTAATGCGTCCAGGGTTGTGTGTGCCCCTCAGACCTTTGTGTGACTGGTTGGCGTCTGACGGGCAATAGGCTGCCACTCGCCGGCCGCACTCTCAGCACAAGTCTGACCGCCTGTGGAAGATCCCGCTGTCAGCGGCAATGCAGGAGAGTGACAGGTCTCTCTAGGAATGAGTGGGCTGCAGTAAACGACTTCGCACCCTGCACACTCCACATGGTCGAAACCTGTCGAAACGGAAGCTTCCACCCCAGGTTTCTTATAAGCAAGCCCTCACACCAAACCTCAAACCGCCCCTCTCTCTCTTTGAGGAGGCGAAGACTCGTTGGCTGCCATTCGGTGCACGTCTCTGCATTACAGTGTCAGTCTTGGGTCGTGGGTCATGGGTCTTGGGTCTTGGGTCGTGGGTCGTGGGTCAGTGGGAGGGGGGAGTCGCGGTTGGCACTGCTGTCCTCAGCACGCTCAACCTCACCGGGGCACTGATGGAAAAGGCGCTGTCAGAAATTGACCGACCGTGTTTTACTTGGTCGCGCGGTCCTCGAACAATGCTGCTTCCTTCCTTTAATCGTGCTGTGGCCCCGACTGCGGGGCAGCCCCAAAGTGTATTTTTGGAATTATGGAAGAAACGCCTTTTGGTGGCCCCCCGCCCTGGATCGGCTCTTGAAGGGTACGCTCCATGGCGAGGACTCAGTGGTCAGGTTATTAGTGACCTGCACTGCTTTAACATACACAACCGTATGCAACCGAAGTTTGACAGACTGCCTCATCCTCAAATCTCCATAGAGACCCAGCAAGCAGCCTGTGATATAACTCAAATGTTTCTAATGGTGAAATCCTCTTAAAAATCCATTAGTAGTGCTGTTGTTGAACACCTGAGAAGAGTGAACAGTGCAGATTCTTGTCTCGATGGTAAGGTCATCCTTCAAGGGATTTACAGATAAGCAGCCTTGAGTGGCTTTGTTTCCCAGTCATCCATGCGCCACCCTGTTACAGTGAACCTTGTTTTTCCTTCTACAATGTGCACGCTCTGTTCTTTTCTGTAGTGAAGAGGGTTTTGGTTCTGTTCTGTTCTATAGTGTGGTGTGTTCTGTTTTGTTCTGCAGTGAAGTGTGTTATGTTCTGTTTTATATTGAGGTGTGCTCATTTCTACAGTGAGATGTGTTCTGTTCTACAATGAGGTGTGTTCTGTTTTATTTTGAGGTGTGCTCAGTTCTACCGTAGTGTAGTTCCTAATGTAGTTCCTCCTTTAATATAGCACATAACATTTTAATATAGCAAACAAAGCCAAACCCACCATTTACCGCAGGTGCTGGTAAATTCCCCCCGGTGCCAACAGGTGGCAGTGTTTACCCAGATAACGGAGCCAGCCGCTGACAGTCACACAAGCAGTTAAACATCTCGGCCATCTCTCGCATACTGGAATTACATGATGTCAGACTTGATTTGTGGAAACACTTGTTAAACACCGAGTAACTTATCAGTGTCTTGGTGTGTGAGAGCACCTCTATTGTTTGGTATACCTGCGCGTGTGCATCTCCCGGTGTCCCCCGGTTCGTGAATGCGCTCTAACACTATGATCCCGTGCGCATTAACAACCCTACATTTATGAATGGCTTGTTTACCTGATGCTGCATGCTGTATTTGTTTTTGTTTGTGAAAGGCTCCCACACCAAAGGCTGCGTATCACGACGGCGGGGTGTGTAACGTGTGCGGCGATGCCGTCTGTAGGTGGCGCTTTGCACCCATTTTAAAAAGGCTCGGAGCACACTTTGTTTTGCTCGCCAGGCGTAAACATCATCGCAAGGATTATTTATTTATTTCAGTTTTATGACAGGCACAGTGTAATTATGATTTGCATAGGAAAATGACTGCTGCCTGTAAATATTAACAATCATGCGAGACTATCTTTATTTAAAACGAGCCTAACGGTTTGAGGAAATTTGCAGAACGTGTTTTTTTTTCTCTTTCTTTTTTTTAAACACAGATGCACGTTTTCAGAGTAGCACCGGATCACAAAACGGATTAATTTTCTGATTCGGGTATATGTTGCGTCTCATATGTAATGTATGCATGTTATCAGTCCTGGGCTGTGTCAGATATAGGTAGAAATTACTCCAAATGCCATTATTGTTTACAGCGTGTGCGTGTATGCTGATTGTAGTTTCTCCCTCACACAAAGCTGCTACTATGTAATGGGATGACATTGAGACGCGAGCATGCACATAGTCGGGGAGTGGTATTTCAACCGAGCGTAAGGCTGCGTACGTCTGCATGTTTGTGTCTGTGTGTGTCTGTGTCTGTGTGCGTTTGCTCGCGTGCGTGCGTGCGTGTGAGCGTGCGTGACCATATACACCTCGCAGACGCGACGGCTCATTCATGAAACGGACCCGTGGAGGACGGAGCTGACTGGCTGAGCGCGGGCGACGCGGCGTTACGCGCGAAGCGGCCCGGCCAATGGGAAGGCGGCAGCTGGCGGAGCCTGGGCTTCCTCCCGGCGCAGGGCTGCAGCACACACCGCGTGTGCGGCTCGCAGCAGCGCAGCACGCCGCTCTCCCCGACCCACCACACGCCTCCGCTTCTGCAGCCCGGGAGGGAGAGGGAGAGGGACCGCATGCACTGCCGTCTCCTGCCAGACGGAGAGAGAGCAGCACTAACCGCCGTGGCCGTGCTGACCGAACGGCAGAAAGGAGCTCCAAAGACACCCTGGTCCAGAGGACTTCCCCACGTGTCGACCGGGAGGAGGTTCTTCTCCCGCCCGCCTCCTCTCGCACCGTGAGAGGCTGCCCGGAGGAAAGCGTTCGGGAGGGAGGCTCTGTCCGCTGGGCGTGTAGTTATCATCCTCTCCTGCCATGCGCTTTCAGGCTATCGCGCAAGCAGGCAGTCGGAGGACCAATAAAAGTTAGGGTCATTGTCTGTTTCTCCCCTACCGGCTCACATATGGTTGAAAAGCCCAAAACAGTGAAACTGAAAAATACGTTTAGTTTCCTCCGATGCACGACTGGTACAGTAATGCGACGGGGCGCACGCTCCTAGACCCTGTCGGCGGAGAGCGGAGGACGGTGGGTGTTAATTTACAGCGAGCGTTACTCAAATGAGAGTCATTATTCATACCGACAGGCCCGCCCTAAGTCCCCTCAGATTGACTTGGAAGCCTCTTTAAGGCTCCTCTCATTCTGACATCTCCTCACAAATGTGCGGTGAGCTGTTCGGGTTTGCACCGAAGACCAGCCTGGGTGGAGAGGAGCAAGCCTTTAGCTCACCCCCTGGATTAATGCCCTGTGGCACGGAACAACCGGCGTTTCTGGAGTTTGAGTCCCAGGAACGATGTGTCGAGTCCTGCCCTCCCCTCCCTCCAGCGTCCTCTCTGAGCAGAACCTCCGTCTGCCTCAGTGGATCCCAGCGTGAACAAAGCCCTGGCTGGCTCATCTCAGCCGGATAAGATTTCTCCGGGCTCGCTCACGTGAAAAAAACCACTCGCTTCCCTGCTTGAACCCGTTTAAAAACCTTCCCTCAAACGCGGTTCAGACACAAAGCCAGCAGCTCTCTGGCCAGATAAACCCGGCAGGGCCTGCCTGCCTGTCGGTGTAACATGAAAAGAGCTGCTTATCGATCAGCGATCAGCGCCTCGCCTTGAGCCCAGGGCAAATAAAGGCACCTTTCAGTACAGCGGGAGCGTCTGAGGGAGGGAGCGCGTGTTTGATGTGGAGCGCGCTGACCCCGTCTGAACGGCGAATTCTTACACAAGGACCTTTTTTCTTCCCTGGGTGGTCCCCTTGACCCTCTGTTTTTACCCCAGACGAGAGGGACTGCGAGATGTCAGTCGGCAATTAAGCTGTAAATCTCGAGCCGTAACCGCTTTAATTAGAAATGTTCGCAGAGTAACCTTCTGCACAACCCGCTGTCGAGTAAACATCTTGCCTTGAGTTAAACATGCAGCTTGTTGTGTGTTTC
Organism: Conger conger; assembly: GCF_963514075.1. Lineage (NCBI taxonomy): Eukaryota > Metazoa > Chordata > Actinopteri > Anguilliformes > Congridae > Conger > Conger conger. The sequence goes on along the minus strand of NC_083760.1, from coordinate 49,727,188 downwards.
TGAGGAGCTTGGAGGGTGTGTGTGTCGCGGGTGAGGACAGTTGGAGTTGGTGTGTTTGGACACTGAAAACACGAAGACCTGGGTCTATCAGGGTCCTGGGTGAAATACCTCATTGTTTTGGATGCCTATGCTTTTTTGTGCTCATTTGATCTTTCGCCGGGACAATTGAGACAACCAACAGGATCAGAAGGTTGGGTTTGCACTTTGAGTGTATTTCACAGGTTCCATTTCATAATAGACCAGACAAGCTGACTAAAGCAAAGTAATTGAATCTAAAACAATTACGTATTTGATCCCAGGTCTGATATCACGGTCCACCTGTAAACCTCAGGAGAGGAAAACATTTTCACACAACAAGCCCCCAACTCCACGGCGTCGTCAAAGGGACTCGCTCAGGCCCACACAAGCCGAATGTCACCCCCACCCCCCAAACACATAATCCAGAAGGGCTTTTCTGCCCCTCAGAAACACAAGAGCGGCTCTGCTTTTGTGGATACAGACCCATGTGCATCGAATCTGGTTACTGGTTACAATCAGGGCCCAGTCTGCCCCCTTGGCCATTTCTAAAGTTCCCCCGCCAGTCGCTGCCAGAGGCGCTGACCTTTCACCCTGTCTTAATAACTCTGAAATCCCGGGGCTGAAAGCGTGGGCTGTGTGAGACCCAGGTCTCTCGCATCAATTTATTTCCTGCCTTTGAGTCGGGTAGGGGGTGGAGGGGTGGGGTGGGGGGGGGGGATTGAGCCAGTCCAACTCCAGCATTACCTTGACTGATGTATGATACGGAGGGGGCCTTAGATCTGGAATATCATTGCATTTTTCCAGAGTGTTGTCCTTCCGCACCTGTCTTAAATTTGGAATTTGAAATCCCCCGTCTCGAATACCCACGCAAACATGAGGGGGGGGGGGGGGCTCGGTTATCCGCGAGAGCCCAAACGGCGAGACGGGCTCTCTTTCTTTTCCCCCGGGCTGTGGTTTTCGCATTAATATTGACAACACTGTGACCAATCTTCATATTGATGCAGGTTTGCGGGAGTGGGATGTAGGCGAAATCTTAGGAATCCACACCTCACATTGGTTACAAGAGAACAGGACACAAGTCGCTAACAAATAATTTACATTTGGGTGTTCGTGTATTTGTGCAAGCCTTTTTTATTTTTGAAGAATTCAAGAGAATGTCAGTAGGAGGAATTCTCTGGTCAGTCACTGCGTTCTCTGCTTTCAGCCAGCAGCAGCACTGGAGAAGCAGCCTTTATCATTCATCTCTTGAATAGACTCAAAAAAAACTTGCAACTCTCGTCACAAAGAGAGAAATAATTAAAATTGCAGAAGGTCAGCGTTGCTGGCACGGGGAGAGGCACGGTTAATAGGAGTTGTTTGGAGCAGTAGTTAAAGAAAACTCTCAAAATGGCTTTTCAAGGATGTTTTTAAAAGGCGCTCTTTTCTGCCATTGGATTTTTTTGGGAAGATAACCTACTTTGAGTCTTTACCCATCAATTTTAATGACTGCATTACTTTTACCACCCGCTGGAGCAAAGCACTGTGGAAGGGTGACCTGAGGAAAGAGCACCATTTTGTATTAATTCTGCATGTCTAGACTTGCCGTGCGAGATAAATACAAATGGACTGCCATTTGCCTTTCATAATTTTTCTATTTTTTATGTGTGCGCATGTGTGCACTGTATATATTGGCTATATAAATTGTGAAAGGCAAGTGGAAATTTATATAGATGTATGTATGTATACTGTGTGTGTGTGTGTGTGAGAGAGAGAGAGAGAGAGAGAGAGAGAGAGAGATTGTAAATGGTTTTGAAGCCTCTACCTTAATTTACATTGCACATATCCTATTTGGTGTGCCAATACAAAAGGTCCAACTGACCTTTCTGCTTTCTGGAAGTGATGAATGATTGTTTGGATACAATTCTTGGATTTGAGCGCCCACCCCCTGTCATGGCTGCCAGCATATTCAGTGTGTTTTCGGCTAAAGTAAACTCTCAAGGACTTTTGCAATGTTTTTACAAACGCGAGTGCCTATAAACCACACCTTCCCTGCCTGTCATTTGAAGCACTTGGACAAACAGAACGTGCAGGCTCTCTGAAAAGTGTTCTTTAACAGGACAGGCAGGGGAGCCCAGAGTAAACTGAATAAAAATTGTATTTTAGTTTGGCGAAATCCATAGCTCAATATAGATTAAGCATTAACCCCGTTAGTGATTAGATTTTGTGGCGTTATTTGCAGCAGTGTCCTTGAGCGAAGGCATTAATATCCCATGCGGTGTGAGGCGGTCGCCTGGTTGCTGACCACGTCGACTGTCGGTCGTGGTTTCCTCACTGAGGAGGCGGGAGGAGAAGGCTGGCGGATGCTCCAATTGGCTGTCTGTGAACATGAACGGCATTTGCACAGAACGGATTGGTTCAGACACGGCGTGGTGGGGTTCAGGTCCTCAGGTTGATGGGGAACTGTCTGTTGAGTGCGTGGCATCAGGGGTCCACAAATATCAAGAACCTCCCCCCATGACGGAGGGCCTCCATCTCAGTAATGTAGTTCACTGCTGACGTACAGCGTCCACTACAAGGTTTCATTGTAGTACACTAGTGCATGGAAGCTGGTCTGCAGTGGGCCTTCATATACTGATATGACATCATATGGATCTGTATTGGACTTGAGTTTAATGTTGTGCAATAAATTACGATTATCTCATTTCTCAAGCATGCATAATGATGACTTGTTTTTTATGTTTGCTTTTTTATATGAAAGCACTGGAAAATAATAAACCATTGTTGTAGAGCCCCTGGGCTGCATGCATGCATGCATGCATGCGTGTGTGTGTCTGTCTGTGTCTGTCTGTGTGTGTCTGTGTGTGTCTCTGTGTATGTCTCTGTGTGTCTGTCTGTGTCTGTGTGTGTCTGTGTGTGTGTGTGTGTGTGTGTGTGTGTGTGTGTGTGTGTCTGTGTGTGTGTGTCTGTGTGTGTGTGTGTCTGTGTCTGTGTGTGTGTCTGTGTGTGTGTGTGTGTGTGTGCATGGCGTTCCGCCCGGCCCCGTGTTGACACACGGGGGCACCTAAGGCCGTATTCCGAGAACGATCGTTTGCAATCGCAAACCTCCCGGGTTACCGTTTAACGCGCTTCCGATGCAAGCCAGAACCCGAGTTTACGGGCTTCTGAGAAGGTGTCACATTCGGATGACAGAAACCCAGCGTACTGTTTGCTTGAACCTGTGGCACCTTCTCACCACGACTGGCTTCGGCTCTCTCCGGACACCGGAGTCGTAAATACTCCTAACGACCGGCGTCACGCTGAGGGGATTTTGCGCTTTGGTGGTACGGGCCGAGGCGCTTTTTTTAGGGGCCTGAGAGAGCGCTGTTCCTGTGCGCCTCTGCGGAGGGTAAATAAAGGCAGTGACAGCTGCTGTGTTTTACCGGCGCGTTGCGAGGGCGGGGGGGGGTGGGGGGTGCGCGATCCGAAAGACACCGGCACCGCGGCGGGCGTAACAGGACGGTAAAGATAGAAGCACTCGAGCTCCCAACACAACTTTGATTTATTAGACCATTATTATTATTATCAGGGCCTTAATGAAGACCCGGGAAGGGCTGAAATGTTAACTGGCCCAGTGGACCAGTAAATCACGCTCGTAATCGAGCAAATTGTCTCGAGTTTCTTTGAATTTTTATTATTATTTTTTTTCTTTTTACGGTTTTTATATTTCGCTTTATTGGTTTTAACTGGAGGCTGTACACTAAAATACTGTAGAGGATGTGTACTGTCTGGTCAATGAGAGTAAGCGAGCTGCCAGAGCAGAACACAGGGCTTAATGGCTTTACTGGTAAGTGTGAGGTCTGTAATGAGGCGGTGGAGGCAGCCTTCATTATTTGTCTCTGGGTGAACGTGGCTCTCCTCTCTCCGGTGCACCTGCCTCCTCCCTTTCCCTCGTGTGATGAACCTCTGCTGTCCGTGCAGCTCCCACACTCCTCGCCCGTCTTTGAAAACCTTCAAATGTAAGGAAAAGTACGGTAAAGAAGGTAAAGGACTCTGGGTTCTTGAAAGTTACTGACTTTCGAGGTGCTTCGGACTGCTTAAACTTTGTTGCGAGTTTGGTGAACTTTGTGTCCGTGTTTGATTTAAATGAAGCTCTTAACCCTTTAAGACGGTGGGCCTACTCCTGGTCCTGAGGAGCCACAGGTTGTGCTTGTTTTTCTTTTTGCCTTAATATCTGCAACCAATTATGATCCAAGAAACCAGGTGAGGTGAATTAACAGTGTAATTGACTGCTTCAGTTCAATCAAGTTCAATCAAGTGCTGGGTAGCAACAAATCCAGCACACCCTGTGGCTCTCCAGGACCGCTGATGTACGATCACAGATATGCTGATGTCCTTGTCATTACTGATAACCCAAAGGAATGGAGGCAAACACTGACTTTAGAAGAACTTTGAAAAAAACATTCCAAAACACTCTTCAAAGGGATAAAAGCTAATCCTTGGTTGAAATCCACATTCTATGAACATGGGTGTGGTGTGGATTAGCATTTAAAGAGCAGTTTCTGGGACAGTGTACATTTTCAGTGATATTCATACAATAGCTGTTACTTTACTGACGGTCACCTCACTTGACACATGCCACTTGTATAGGTCCGTGAATATAGATGGAGGAACTTGAATGAACCTGAAAAATGGTTGAATTGCTGAATTATTCCACCTTTTCTGCCTCAGATGGGGCAGTTGAGTTATTAATGTGATGGGTTTTTTCAAAACTCTGTGGTCCTCTTAGCACCGGAATCGCCCTGGTGTAGACTAACCATCTCCCCCATGCTCCCTCTGTGCATGAATCCATGCTTAATGACCAAGATTGAATCAAGGTTGGCCAATATAGAATTCAGTAAGCTCAGGTGAATGTTTAAAAGGAAGTGTTTAGAACCGTGTGGGGGTTAACTACTTGATTAGAGCGTTAACCCCGCATCCATGAGGGGTTCGCTTTCAGTGCAGTTCTCACACACCTGTGCTTTCACAAAAAGCTGCGCAGAAAATGTATTCCACGCTGGGCTTCTCCCACAGCAACATCCTTAATATGTGGCAGGTATGGATATGCATTTGCCCTGTAGAAAGTGGAATCCATGTTCTTTAGCCACGGTAGGAGGTCCCCGTAGTGGAAAGCTGTCCAGTCGATTTTAAAACTCAGTCGATTTTAAAACTCACCCAGTCAGTCATAAACACTGCTGTAATTTCTACATGGTAAAATCAAAATGTATACAAACTCCCTGTGTCAATTGTGTGATTCCAAATCTTAAAATTGTGACAAATCGGAGGCAAATCAAGACATAATGGGTCTTTGTCCCAAACATTATGGAGGGCACTGTGCAAGTGCTTTCTTGCTCAATTGATCTCAATTGATTGATTTCATAGGTTACAATACATCATACAAGCTCAGGAAAGCTCAGGAAAGGAAAGTATTTGACCCAGGTCTGATGGCGGTCAAGCGACAGGGAGGACATTAACACGGGGGAAGTCTGTAAAAGCAGCTGTGGTTCGGGCCCAGAGGCCGCAGATGGACCATGTTTACTCAGTGCCCGAATCTTGTTACCCTGCCCTGTAGTTAGACTCCGCCTGTACTCCTCTGGTGTATTACCAATGTTTTATGAGCTGTTTGGAACCGCTCCAAGAGAAAATGTCTCCTGTGTTCTACATACCAGTTTTTGTTTGATGCATCTAAGTGCATGAAAGATATGATGTCCATTTGGGGTTTCTGTGGATTTTACCTCTTGTGTGGAGAAGGTAATATTTTGGTAGCAAAATGTGCAGTCTCGGGTCGTGAGTGTGTGAGTGTGTGAGTGTGTGAGTGTGTGAGTGTGTGAGTGTGTGAGTGTGTGATAAGTCATCAGTCCAAAATCAGATCTAAAAATGTATTAACGTGTCTTTTTGGCCTGTGGTGTTTTCCCCTGACAAACGATCTTCCCACGGCTGCTCTCTCCTCCCGGCAACCCGCGGGTAAAGTACAAGAGAGGTGTTTGACTTGTCAGCTTTGAGTCTGGGTCTTATCGCAGCGTTAGCGCTGGCTGGTCTGGGCCCACAGTACGTGTCTAAGAGTGATGTCAGCGGCGGCCATCTGCCGCTCCCAGGGACTGTTTACAGTGCGGCTCCTGGATAAGGCCGGCAAACATCCGCACGGTCAGCGACGGCCTTCTGTCCACTGAGCCAGGGTCAGCGCACAGGGGTGTTGTGGGTGCAGTCGAGTGTGGGTGTCGCCTTCTGGGGCCCCTGTCAACAGACGGCCTGCTGGTGAATTTATGTTACTGCAGCACATTGCATCCGAGAGACAGACACACAGTCGTATATACACAGACACACACATAACATACACACAGATAGACGCACCAGATGCACGCACACACAGACACACACACACACACACACACATACACACACACACACACACTCATACACACACATTCATATACACTGGGCTCCAGAATAATTGGCGCCCCTGAAACGTCTTCGCAAAAAGTAAACAAAAAAATTATGCGGTTATTAAAACTTTCGATTATGCTTGAAGTCATTGTCTTGGTGGACAGTTTATCTATGACCAAGACCAAGAGGCAACCAGATTCTCTGCCAAGATGTCCTGGTACTTTGTTGTGCCATTGATTGGTGACCCTGGAATTCTGGCAGCAAAACATCAATGACCCACTGCCATAATTGACAGTAGGCATGAGGTGCTTCTCCTTGTATACATTTCATTTTTCCGCCAAACATGTCGATGGTGTGTATGGCCAGAACATTCCATTTTGGTCTCGTTGGAGCATAGTGCACTCTTCCAATCATAATTTCAATGAGGTTTGGCTAACTCCTGCTGCTTGATTTAGTTTATTATGCTCAGTAAGGGCTGTCTTCCAAAGTTGGCTGGTATGGAGATGCAGTTGTATTGTTTTTGTTTTTAGGATTTGTGACCCCAACACATCACCAACACCAATCTCTGCTAGTCTTAAATTGTGATCCTTGGTTTACTTACGGCCACCCTCACCTCCTTACCGTCTGTGGGGATAATATGCATTTGCATCCTCTTCCTGGCAAGTTTGCAATCATTCCATATGTTTTACTGCTTTTTATCACTGCACTTAGTTCTAAATTGTATGTTTATGTATATTTTATACCCATTACCTGACTTAATTAATTACCATCTGTGCCTTATGAATTGACAGTTCTTTGGATTTTCCCATGTTGATGGTTGACAAAGGGATGACACAATCCTTTAGATTGAGATGAAAGTAAAATTGTATTTTATTTACAATAATTTTAAAGGGTTTAATAATTTTGGCGCATGTGGTTCTCAAAAAAAATGATTACTAAATAAAAACATTGAAACGTCTCCCTTATGTTTGAAAATAAAATATAGATCATTATCCATGTTGTTTATTATATGCAGCCTTTTTTCTCCATTTTTATTAAGGGTGTCAATAAATCTGGGGCACACTGTACATACTTCTATACATACACACACACACACAGCTGTAGATGCACACACACACACACACACACACACACAGCTGTAGATGCACACACACACACACACACACACACACACAGCTGTAGATGCACACACACACACACACACACACACACACACACACACACACACACACACACAGCTGTAGATGCACACACACGCACACACACACACACACACAGCTGTAGATGCACACACACGCACACACACACACACACACACACACAGCTGTAGATGCGCACACACACACACACACACACACACACACACACACACACACACACACACACACACACACAGCTGTAGATGCACAGACACACACACACACACACACACACACACACACACACTCTCTCTCTCAAAGCAGAAGTGAAACATTTGTACAAGTCAGAGAGCCCAGTCCTCTAATGGGAACAGACTCATACTCTCTGCACCTAAATCAAAAGCAGCATTTCCTGCAGCGCTGTCTGGCTGTCTGGGCGTAATATCGAATGGTCAGCGTACGAGACGCAGAGCCACAGGGCCTACAGTCTCCCTGCAGTCCTGCGTGCTACTTTGTGCCAGATAAAGCCCTGAGTTTGTTCCTTTGCCAGAATTGATTTTACTGTAGTTGTGTATCAAGCGAGCACTGCAGTCCTGCCTCTGGCTGTTGGACAACTTCACAGGGCTGTCGGTCCGGTCTGGGAATCCCCCACCGATCGTTCCCTTCGCCCCTCTGTCTCCGGTTCAGCTGCCGACCTTCCCAAACCCACCCCCGGCCCAGCCTCATCTCCTCTCTGCTCTTTCTCGGTCTGTTTCTCCTCTTTTCCCTCTCTCTCCTCCTGTCTTTCTCCTCAGTAATTCACGATTTAAACGGGCATTATCCAGTATTATGAAAGTGTTTGAAAAGTTTCAAAAAAGAAAAAAATGAGTACATTGAATATAATGTAAAAGTTGAGGAAGATCAGAAGGTACTGCCATCTTTCTTCAAACTGTTTTCTATTTGCTCTCCTGTCTTGCATTCCCCTGTGCTCTCTGATAAAGAGACGCCAGTCTCAACGGGGCTCCCATGGATAAAGGGTAAACAAACAAAAAAATCAATCAGCCCTCTCTTCTCTTCTTTACTTTCATTTCTTCTTCTCTCTTCTGCCTAGCTTTCCTCTCAAATTCAGAGTGCGTTATTGGCAGGAAATCCATCTCTAAATATTGCCAAAGCACATCGAAATTTAAACATTAACACAGAACCATAATCTGCTGATGTTTAAAAGCTGCCTCTAAAGGGATAATCAAAGACGATGGCAACAGTAACAAGTCAACACAAAATGAACCAATATAAAATGTAATTTTTTAATTTGATATCATTTGACTGAGATGGATATTTTTTTTTATTGATGGTTTGCCAGGCAAGAAAAAATGTTTATAGTGAAACATACATTTTCTTTTTCATGTTCTCAATAAAGGAGGGAGTGCACCTCTTCTGTCTTACAGTGACCATGTGTTCTTCACGGTTGTGGTTGTGGTCTGAAGCCTGTATTTTGCAGGATCTTTTTCAGTTTTATATCGGTACAGTTACTCTTCTAATTTATCTCTCTCTGTTGTAGGCTGAGGGAGGGAGTTGGCCTCTAGATTTAAGGAGGATTTAGTTTTTTTATCTGTCTCAAACGTATTGATAACATGGGTTCAGGATGCAGATGTTTTTTAATCTGCCACCCAGACATCCTCACCAGTGGCTTTTGATCGCTCTGAATAAGCGCTAAGATGAGGGCTTTAAAACCTCCCAACATAGAATATCTGTCCATTTTTTTTTTTTTTGGGTAATGACATTTAATCCCTATTTGGAACGGCAGACCGGGATTGTTGGGAAAGCCCTGTTGCTGCCATGCCCTCTTTCAGTGCAGCTCCGCATTGGACCTGGGGCAGCTCTTGTGCAGTAGGGGAAGGCCGCAATGATTCAGCTGGCCTGAGGTGTCACTGTTGTGCAGTAGGGGAAGGCCACAGTGATTCAGCTGGCCAGCGGTGTCACTCTTGAGCAGTAAGGGAAGGCCGCAGTGACTCAGCTGGCCTGAGGTGTCACTCTTGAGCATTAAGGGAAGGCGGCAGTGACTCAGCTGGCCTGAGGTGTCGCTCTTGAGCAGTAAGGGAAGGCGGCAGTGACTCAGCTGGCCTGAGGTGTCGCTCTTGAGCAGTAAGGGAAGGCCGCAGTGACTCGTGTGGCCTGAGGTGTCACTGTTGTGCAGTAAGGGAAGGCCGCAGTGACTCAGCTGGCCTGAGGTGTCGCTCTTGAGCAGTAAGGGAAGGCGGCAGTGACTCAGCTGGCCAGCGGTGTCGCTCTTGAGCAGTAAGGGAAGGCGGCAGTGACTCAGCTGGCCTGAGGTGTCGCTCTTGAGCAGTAAGGGAAGGCGGCAGTTACTCAGCTGGCCTGAGGTGTCGCTCTTGAGCAGTAAGGGAAGGCGGCAGTGACTCAGCTGGCCTGAGGTGTCGCTCTTGAGCAGTAAGGGAAGGCCGCAGTGACTCAGCTGGCCAGCGGTGTCGCTCTTGAGCAGTAAGGGAAGGCGGCAGTGACTCAGCTGGCCTGAGGTGTCGCTCTTGAGCAGTAAGGGAAGGCGGCAGTTACTCAGCTGGCCTGAGGTGTCGCTCTTGAGCAGTAAGGGAAGGCGGCAGTGACTCAGCTGGCCTGAGGTGTCGCTCTTGAGCAGTAAGGGAAGGCGGCAGTGACTCAGCTGGCCTGAGGTGTCGCTCTTGAGCAGTAAGGGAAGGTGGCAGTGACTCAGCTGGCCTGAGGTGTCGCTCTTGAGCAGTAAGGGAAGGCCGCAGTGACTTGTGTGGCCAGCGGTGTCACTGTTGTGCAGTGAAGCAGGGGAAATTCCCACTGACCGGATCCCTCCCTTCCCAGGTGACGATGTGTCTCCTGGTGGACTCGGAGATGGTCAGGAACTGAGCGCCGATCACAGGATGCATCAGTGCCCACTGCTTCTAGGCTGCTGGTTACGGCTCTGCAGTGCTTCTGGCCCTACTGGGCAGTGAGAGAGGAGATCTGGGTATTGGGTGAAAAATCAGCGCTCACTGGTCTCGTCTCCAGGACCACTTGTGATGCCAGAGGAAGCAGACTGCTGTCCTCTTGAATTCCACTGCGAGCGTTTACACAGCGTACATGTCCTGTTTGGGTATTTGATTAAAAAAAGACTTCATTTACATATAAAAAGAAAGTAATGGACAATCCATCTTCACATACAGATGAGTTTGGAGCATCTGTTTCCACTGATGGGCCAGATGTGCGTCTAGTTTGTGATACAGAGATGTGAACGCAATGCGCTCTAATCCTGCCTCCCCAGCCCTGTGGCCCTCCCAATCCTCTATTCCTCCCCTCCCGTCGTCTCTCTGCTGGCCCTAAGTGCATTTCTCACTCTGATGGCTGGGCGGGCGATCGCCGACACTCCAGACGATAAACAGCGGGGGCCCGCTTTTGTCTCCTGGTGGAAAATGGCCTTTCTCCACGGAACCGTGTCAGAATTCAGCTGATAATGTTATCTTCTGCCCCCCCTCCCCCCCCAGGAACCAAGCACAGGGAGCGCAAGGCGCATGTTTAATAAGAGGTCATCGGCAGTTGTCAGGTTGTTGGGGGAAATGTTGACAGATTGGGTTCGCCGGCATCAAGCGAGATTAATAATAAAATAAATAAAGAAATAAATGAGAAAAGCCCCACGCCGCACGGACCAGGGGGAGAAGAAACGCCATCAATTATTCATAATGAGAATCACTTGAAATTGCACTTTTTTTTTTGTTTATTAATTATGCGTTAAAATAGATTATACTCTGGGATTTGCTCTTTCTTTTTCGTTTCCTGCTCGCTAAATGCCCGGGGCGGCTTTGTTGGGAAAGCACTTCTAACAAGTCCGCACGCAGGATTAACCATCAGGGTTTTCATGAATTTCTTATAAATCAGCTTTTGATAATACCGTAATTTCCTTTTTAAAACAAAGCCGTCTTGGAAACGGGAGTGTTGGAAAGGATGCATTTTTAATGGCCTTCGGTCAGGAAACGTGGAGGCTTTCTGCACCTGATTGTGTGAGCCTCTGATTTGGTCACATTGGCGCAGGGAGAACAGCAACAAAAGCCAAATTCACCAGGGATAATTTGAGTTCGCCACTTTTGCTTCACAATTGCAGGTGCGTTTGTAAAAGCCACCGTGGCCCCAAAAGCCAGATATCGCTCACCGGACTGTGATTGTTTGTGTTCCATGAGGAGAAAAAAATAATAAAGTTTCAGTTCTTAGGGAAAATGAACGGTGACTATTCTTTCTGGTGGGTGTACGTTTGAGTGTAGAGGAGTGTCAGCACTTTACCTGGAAATGTCTGTCAAAACACTCGTGCTAAAAACAATTTGCGCGACCATTTTCCGCATTGATATTCTCGTCTCAATGGTCAGTTTATTCACTGTCGGTTGGGTCACCAGCTATATCTCAGCCACAGGGGCAGCCTGTAGCGCAGTGGTTAAGATGATACATGACTGGGACCCGCATGGTTGGAGGTTCAATCCCCAGTGTAGCCACGATAAGATCCTTGCAGCTGTTGGGCCCTTGAGCAAGGCCCGTAACCCCTCATTGCTCCAGGTGGAATTGTCCCCTGCTTAGTCTACTCAGATGAAAGTCGGTTTGGATAAAAGCATCAGCTAAATAACATGTAATATAATGTATCCTACACAAGAAGCTAATGGAAGAAAAGCTAAGGAAGAAGCTACAAGGGGAAGATGCAGAGCATATGAAGTTTGCACACTACTGGCTTTTCTTTATCCCGAGAACATGCAGTGATGCTTTGCACACTTTTTTTCCACGCGTTGCCTTCGAGGCGGAATCGCAGCTTGCTGAACGGGGAGGCTGGCGCTTAAGAGCATTAGCGTGTTTGTTTCCCATTAAGGGGGTAAAGGACAGGAATGGGATTACCGATACACGCGTGAAGCATGTAACGCGAACAGGCACCGCCAACCGAGAGAGGTGGTCCGCGCGCGTACGGTACGAAGGCGCGACTGCACGTCTCGCCTTGATGTTTCCCATCAACCCCCTTCAGATACGCTGCCAGATTCAACTCCATCCATCAACGGAATTATAAAATAATTTACATTTGAACACCTGCAAAGACGGGCCCTCTTGTCAGTTAAGTGCCTGTTGCACGCCTGTGACATACAGCGGCTTATCTTCAGGATGCATTTGAATAGCACGTTTATGTTCCTTAACGGCAAAATCGGCCCAGAAGCAAATTCCCAGCTACTTGTGTTCGGTGTTTTCCCGTCGTGCCGGTTCACGCAGACTGGTGCGGATGATAATTCCGGTTTGTCTGCGGCCGCGTTGTAGCGTGTGGTGCCGTTGTAAATCTGTCGCCCCTGGGTTTTTATTTTTCTCGAGCGCTTTATGGCTGTCAGGTCCTGAGAATGCTGAGCTAGCGCTAATGGAGATTTCCCCGACTGTGTTTGGGTAATCACAGACAGCTGAGCGCTCGCCGCCGCTGTGCATCCGGTCAGGATCGCGGGCCGATCACGGGACGATCACGGGACGACGAGACCGCCATGATTAATTCATGCATTTAAATGGGTCAGCAGTCTGACTGAGGAGTGGGCAGCCTGTCTAATTAATGTGAAACCTGAGGCTCCGAGCCTGCGAGAGCCTCTCCTGCCAGCCACCACTTCACTGCAGCACCCCCCCTTTCACCCCCCTTTCACCCCCCCCCTCTCTCTCTCTCTCTCTATCCCACTTTTTCTCGATCAATTTTTCAACCTCCATTGCTTTCTATCTCTCTATCTCTCCATCTTTCTCAATCTCTCCATCTCTTTTGCGCTCCATCTCCTTCCTTCTCAGTATCTACCTTTCTCTCTGTCTGTCTCAATCTCTAATTTTCTCTCTCTTCCTCTATCTCTGCCCCTCTTTATCTCTGTCTCCATCTCTCTCCTGCCTGCTCTCACCTCGTCACTGGCATAGAAAGATAGGCCTTCCCCTCTCTGAACCTCCCTCTTTGATGTCCTGTTGACCAAGCTTACATTTGTGTTGAGATCTTTCTTGGTTAGAGAGTGTGTGCGTTTCATGATTCAGGAGATCTCACTTGATAAGAGAGTGTGTGTGTTTGATGATTCAGGAGATCTTACTTGGTTAGAGAGTGTGTGTGTTTGATGATTCAGGAGATTTTACTTGTTGGGAGGGTGTGTGTTTGATGATTCAGGAGATCTTACTTGGTTAGAGAGTGTGTGTGTTTGATGATTCAGGAGATCTTACTTGGTGAGAAAGTGTGTGTTTGATGATTCAGGAGATCTTACTTGGTGAGAGAGTGTGTGTTTGATGATTCAGGAGATCTTACTTGGTGGGAGAGTGTGTGTTTGATGATTCAGGAGATCTTACTTGGTGAGAGAGTGTGTGTTTGATGATTCAGGAGATCTTACTTGGTGAGAAAGTGTGTGTTTGATGATTCAGGAGATCTCACTTGGTGAGAGAGTGTGTGCATTGGTCTCTGTGGGCGGGTGTCTGATCTGATGATGAAAGTGGTTGTGGAGAGAGCCCAGGAGGGACGCGATGTTCCCGACGGTGTTTTGACAGAAAGCAGGGTCGAGAGGAGGCTCTTCTCAGCCCTGTTCTTGACGCCATTAGTGCTGGGAGACCGTGCGAGGGCAGGGAACGTGTCCCAACACGCCTCTGCACCGGGACCTGTGCAGGCCAGTCAGTTCACGCTGCCGCCTCACACATCCCCCACAGGCTGCAGCGTGGAGCTGCTTTCTCCCAGGAACCTGCACACGGTCTGAACCTCACACCTCACTGACCGCACGGTCTGAACCTCACACCTCACTGACCGCACGGTCTGAACACCTCACTGACCGCACGGTCTGAACCTCACACCTCACTGACCGCACGTTCTGAACACCTCACTGACCGCACGGTCTGAACACCTCACTGACCGCACGGTCTGAACCTCACACCTCACTGACCGCACGGTCTGAACCTCACACCTCACTGACCGCACGGTCTGAACACCTCACTCACTGCACGGTCTGAACACCTCACTGACCGCACGGTCTGAACCTCACACCTCACTGACCGCACGGTCTGAACCTCACACCTCACTGACCGCACGGTCTGAACACCTCACTGACCGCACGGTCTGAACCTCACACCTCACTGACCGCACGGTCTGAACACCTCACTGACCTCATGGTCTGAACCTCACACCTCACTGACCTCACGGTCTGAACCTCACACCTCACTGACCGCACGGTCTGAACCTCACACCTCACTGACCGCACGGTCTGAACCTCACACCTCGCTGACCGCACGGTCTGAACACCTCACTGACCGCACGGTCTGAACCTCACACCTCACTGACCACAGGGTCTGCTGTCAAACAACCCAGGGTATTAGATTTTCTGATTGAGATTTCTGTTTGGACAAACTGGTACAGATTCTTAAAATCCTGAGAACGATGTTTGTCTGTATTTTAGGCAGCCTGTCTGATTCACAACATTACTTCCCAGATAATCTGTTTCATATCACAGTAATATGGGTGTAGTAACTGTGTATCTGGGATCAAAATGCAATCAAAGTGATATGGATTTGATGTATATGGTATGTTAAAATACTTTGTTATTCATTTAAAATACATTTGTTGGCTTTGATGTCTAATTATATTGTTCATTTTTCCTTTGTATCAATGTACTGATACTATCATCACATTAAAGGAACAGAAAAGTCAACATGTGGCTTCAGTTGTCATTGTATAATTGAGGGGAATGTTTTCGATTTGGCTTTGATTCACATTCGCTGACACTACTGCAGTGTAATCAGCTTGAGAATGATAAAAGCACTAATGAAGTGTCAGTTGTTTCAGTCCCAGAGCCTATGTTCTTTGTACAGTATGTTACTGTACATCATTTGTGTTTTTCTCCTAAGAGCTGGTCTTGAATATGAACTGCAATAAACCTTTGCATTGGGAGTCTTTGCACACAGACCAGCTCTCTAATTGTATCTGTATGTTTTCAGTGCTGTCACTAGGTAACCGGTGCTCCTGTGCCATTACTCATATTGTTTCAGTCTATTTTATGTTGTATTATCTATAATTCTTCACAGCACCACATTAAGTAGTACTGAAGTAAAAGGATGACCTGCTTGAATAGAAAACTGTTCTGAAAAAGAGTACTCCTCCATCCAAACAGGGGCCCATTTCAGTTCCTGATCGGTTACACTGTTTACAGTACATTCCCAGGGTAGCCATAGGCAGTATGGCCTCTCAAACTATAGGGCTTCTGCTCTATACATGCACATTACACACTAATAGAGGGAGCTGTGTGAAACATCTTCTCCTCTCTCTAGCTTCATGTGCAGGGGCTGTCTGTTCTGACCTTTAAAGAGCTGATATCAACAGATGTGTGTGTGCCGCGGGGGAGAAACTGCGGTGTCTCTTAAACGGAAAGATTTAGTTTTTTTGGAGTCTTTATTTCCCCCCCAAGTGCAGCACCTTTTGTTTAGGGAAGCGGGCCAGTCAGGTGCAGTTATGCTGAGCTGGCATATGAAAAAAGCATAAGCGGTGTTGACTGTGTAAACATTGGCAGGTTTAAACTTTCTAGAGCTCGTCATGCAGTTTGCCACAACATGGTTGAGGGGTTATCGTGTGAATTTGGTCAGAATTGACTCAGCGTTTCTCAGTGTTTATTAGCCTGAAGCCAGTAAAACCTTGACTTTGTGTCCCTGTGAAATGCGAGTGAATGAAAGTCGAGGTGAAGGACAGATGTTGATTGAATCCGTGCTTCAGCGCGTGTGAATTCTTTGTGACCCCGGCTCATTCAGCATTCGGTGGAGATGCAAACGGGGAAAAACCTCTTTCTCTCTTCCTCTCCTATTCTCTTTGACTTTGTCTCTCTCTTGCTCTCTTTACTTTTCTCTGTATGGACTGCTCTAGCCTCAAGGACAAGGACTTCTCACGCAATATCCCTCGTAAGCTTTCAACATTTGCATCCCTGATAATAATATTCCTTCTGTGGGTTTGGGTTACTTGTGGGTAAACGTCCTCTCCCCCCCCCACCCCCGGCAGCGACAGGGGATGGAAAACACACTACGCCGGTTGCTAAGCGCTGAAAGGTGCCTGATGGCGCCCGATACGTCTGGGGACAGGGGCGTGTTTAGTCTACAGGACAAGAAGGCCGCGCGCTAAGCTAAGAGAACAGCACTCGATGTCTCAGCCCCACGAACGGGGACTCCCAGTCACCTGTGTTTACCTTTGGAAAGCGCTCTCTTAACGGCTGTTTCTCATCTCTCTCTCGCACCACCTCCTTTTCATTTCCCTGCGGTTGTTTCTGGCAGTTTTATCACCCCCCCCCCCCCCTGCAGTGACAATGGCCTCAACCAACCCGCCCTAGTTCAACGTGTGTTCCGATTGTGTTGTGGCGCATGCAAACATGGAGTAGCTTGGGTAGGGCCTTTATCTGGAAATAAACGCAGCAGTGGGTATTTGCATACGATTTGCATACAGCCCCTAAAGGCTGTTTGGAATGCCAAGAGGCTAAATTCTGTATTTATTACAAGGGTCTTAACTAGTTTTCAGTTTTACCGAATTTGCATCTCATTTGCATGGGAGCTTCTTGACTGGGAATTGGGGGTTAGGTGACCTAAATTGTTTTAATTCCTGAGAACTGAGAAAGCGGCCCCCCCGATTTTTATTAATTCAATTAAACAAAATGTACTGCAATCATAAATATACATTTTGGATGTTGAATGTACACGAGGCGCAATCTGCTCCCAATAAAAACAATTTTAGTATGTGTGGACATGTTTGTGGTATTTCCTATAGCTTGTGTGTATAAGCAAGGCTGCAGACACTGTTCGAGGGAACAGTGGTTATTAATCTCCCTCAATAGAAATCTCTATGATGAGGTGTTGGGTTCCAGGCTACATACTGTCACAGACCACATCTGTGAATAAGATTACCCTCTTTTACATACAATTAAACTGATTTATTGTGCTTTTATTATTCTCCATTATATCATGTGAAATATGAATATGTATCGCCTCGGCTGTATCCAAAACATGTCACTGGGCATTCCGGACACCGGAGTGATTTCATTCCAAGGCGGGGATTAATTTTGGCCTGACAACAGGCGCGGATGAACAATAAACGAGACGAGCTTCCCGGTGACCCCGGGAGCAGTCGGCAACAGCGAGGCGGCACCCAGCGAGGTCCCTCTTCGGCGTGGCCTCAACCGAGACTTCATTTCCATAAATTTCCATAAGAGAGCCCGGACAGGCCAGCCCCTCGTGAGGGAGTGAAGCAGACTGTGGATTACAGGCTCCTCCAGGGAGGGCAGGGCTCACGGGAGACATCCTCTCTTTCAGGCTCACCCCGGACCTGGGAGAGCTGGCGCCCGTCCAGGTGAATAAACGGGTGCCCCATCCCTCCTCTTGTCTGTCTGCATAGGGACCCATCAGGCCCAACCGCCACGGTCACGTTCAAAGGCAAACACTTGCACCGGCCTTCCGCTGCCTGCCAGGTTACACTGTCTCTATGGTGATTGTGGGTGGGGAGGGCTGGGGATTGGATGGAATGGGAGGGGAGGGGATTGGATGGAAATGAGGCTCAAATATTTACCTGTTCTGCTTTGCCCTTGGATTCTCGCACAACAAACGTTACGAGTGCCTCCGCGTGGGATGAAAGCTTTTTTTGTGTCAGTGTCTCATTGCCTGCAAATAGAAGTGGTTCACTTCCTTTATGTTGCGTTGCTGCGCTAACTTGCTTTGTTCATTCAGACTGTCAGAAGTGTCTTTAAAGGCTTGTCACTCGCTGTAGTTTTGCGAGGCGTTTGAAGTCGTGGGTTTTAACTGTGTGTTGGGTTTGTGTGTTGGGTTGAGGTGGCGCTTCAGTTATGAAATAAGAGAACCTGAATTTTCCCCAAACTGCAAGACTCCTTTACTTTGACACTTCCTGTGGCCTTGTTCTGAGCCTCTTTAATGAGTTATGAGCTCACGCAAATAGTGCTTTATATGTAAGTGAGGCTCTTGAATGCCGACCGGTGGAGGTTAATGTTATAACCCGAAGGGTAAGTTTACACTTTTGACTTTGCCCCAGCAACACTCTCACCCAGCTCTTTCAAATCACCTCTCTGGAATGCTGCTGTGCGGGGTGGCGGTGGGGGGGTTGGGTGTGTGTCGGATGGACTCTCCTTGCGTGGTGCTGATTAACTGCTCCAAGAGGTGGAAACCCCCCTCTACCTCCCCGGGCTGGGCTCGAAGAAACTGCATCGCCCGTCTGCATAAATCAACCCGACGCCCAACGCAATTCGCAAATGAGACTAAAGCTCCCAAATCCCCCAACGCCGCCCGGCGCTAACGAGCGGCTAGCGCGGTGGAAACTGCGTGCTGGCGCTGTAGAGTGCCGCGGCCCGTGTGTTTACAGCCATGTTTACAGGGCGAGGCGGCGGGCTCGGATGTTTTCGGCACTGCGCTTTCACAACCACCTCCGGCCGGAACTCCACCTTCCGTTCTCCGTGCGAAAATCAAGATCGAATTCATCAAAGTTAGTGAACCCACTATTCGGATAGCGGGAGGCGTACCAGCCCGCTGCTTTCTGATGCAGGGAATTTATGGACGGCTTCCAAGATGGAAAGGTTAATGGCAGCCATTTAAGTCGCTTTACGCAGATTACTTGGAATGGTGGTATTGAAATGATTGAGGAAAATCAAAGCGGTCATAAATGCAGAAGAAGCTGACATATGGTAATGGAGTAGTGCGGGCCTTCTCGCACGCCCCCAGCGCTGGCTGTGTCAGGGAACAGCTGGTGTCTTTATTTAATGTGTCCTCTGTTTACCGAGCAGACTGGCAGGTATACCTTTCATTCACAGTCACATGTGTAGCGTCATTGAAATAAAAAAAATATCCCATATGTAATGCCATTGAAAATGCATTAACATAAGTGCCCTTTAAGTATTCAGTGAATCTATTCCTATTGTAGTTGTGTTTTTTTTATTTAAGCCCCATATGGGCTTATTTTGGGTTAATGTCAAGTCATTGTGCACAGAAAAACGGCGGATAAAGTTTTGCAATGCAGCCCTTGAAGCCTGACCTCACCGAAGTGAGATTAGGAACAAGCGAAGACACACGTGTCCCCGGCCGGGAGAGATGTGACTGAGAGGACATGAAACCGGCTTCTCGCTCACTCCAGTTGAAGGAGTCGGGGGCAGTGGTCTTAATCACAGTTGTCTTCATTACCTCTCAAGCTCCGGGTCCCCCCTGTCCTTGCTCATCGCTAACGCTAACGACCGCCTCAAATGAGGAGTCATGGTGACGAACGTGGCGAGACCGTCGCATTACGCCGGCCACGCTAACCGGCCCCTGCCCCGAACCCAGCCAGGAAGACCCTGCGCCTGGAATTATGTCTTTGCCCTTCACGCTAACGATCTCGCGGCCGCCGATCCCGACCCCACTTCGGGCTCTCGTCGCGCCTAAACTTTTCTGCCTCCGAACTGAAAAGGGAGAGCAATCATGCTCCCCTCATTTAGCGCCTTAACCATGAGAAATAGATGGAAGTTATCTTTTTCACCGCTGCAGACTGCGCCTGCACAGGCAGGAAATACTCATGATATTAAATGACCTCTGCTGGGCATTCTCATTGTTTCCCAGAGTGGATTTCAGGACATTTGCAAGTCCGAAGCTCTCCTCTTACTCCCGCCGCTGTCTGTGCAGTTTACCCAAGTTGGGAATAGGTTTGGCACAAATGCGTTCGGATTATTTCAGTGTCCCAGAGGGTGCTTTACCTGTCATTTGCGGTGCAGAGGCCTTCATCTATCAAAAGTCAGGGGTCATTAATCGTCGCGCTCCTGGACCAGGACGACGTCGGGGAAACATGGGAGGTTGGTCGGGCCTCGGCAATCGGCCCATGCCCCAACGCTCCGCGTAAAATGGCTCAAGTTTTCCCAGTGCATTCATCATTTCCGTTCCACTTTCTCTGTGTGCAGCACCTTCTCATTTTTCAAAAATAAGACCGCTTTCTCTTACTGCGCTATTCAAACATAATGGATCCAACTCAAGCTTTAAATTGGTCTGGTCCTCTAGGAAAGAAAAAAAAAAAAAGATGAAGAAAAAATAAGAGAATCCCTACTCACTGCATCGTGACTGGAACTGCATTGCAGGACGGTAGGAGTTGCTGCCAGGGAAGAATTGTTTGGTTTTCGCCAGAGTACTCAGAGTAGCACAGTGACACCATCAATCACACAGTGCAGCCACAGATTCTCTATTACAGGTACCTATTGATTCTCTTTCCAGAGGGTCAACTCATACATTCTTTTAGTCCTCTCACCCTTCATATTCCTGGAGGTTCTGGTTGGTTCCGAGAGGTTCTGGATTGATATTAGTTTGCTAATGATTAAAAAGCGCTATGCTAAAGGCCAGTTTGGTGAAACCCTTTATGAGATCTCTCATAAGATACATCAGAGACATTGTTATTTTTCAGAAACTTTCAATGTAAACTATGTAGAGTAAAACTTCTGATTCTGTAGAATCTGTCATAATGGATCTACGCTCAACAGCTTTGGAATACTGTTGGACAGAATGAAGTTAGCCATAAATTTAATGTCTTTTTGGACATTATGGTTTTCATAACTACATTGTAATCTTCGATTTCAGAGACATTCAGTCTTCCACAGGGGTTTTGTAAGTAAAAATTGAATGCGGGCTGGACACATTCTTTGGGCCGATCGCTGTCTGAGGCTACGTTTCTCGCAGTACTTGCAGAAAGGCACAGGCCCAAAGGCACATTTTCTCCAGAGCAGTTTGAGTAGAGGACCTTCCTGCCACTTGCAAAGCTTGGCTAAGTTCAGGGTTCATACAATTTATTTCCCCTCTACATCTCACTCCCTAAATTGGTTGATGTCACCGACTCCCCTAAATCCATTTATAATTTCAGACATGTATTCATAAAATATGAATTTCTGCTAAAACAAGCTGCGTCTGGCAGGGGAAGTGTTTTGACAAAGCAGTCGCTACGGATTCTCAGCTGCAGAGAAGCTCACAGGGAGAGGTAAGTAACCGCGGTGAAACATCTGCGGGGGTGAGGTTAGTCGAGCCTCCAAACACACTCCAAACACACTTTGTGTTTGTGTTTCCAAAGTTATGTTTAATTTTGTGGCCAGCTTCCTTATCAGGTTTGGCAAATTCAGCACTGATTTGCTCTGTGTCCTGTGACGGATTGCGGGGTGCTTCAGTGGACCCAACTCATCACTTTAATTGGATGAATGGGTTTAAGTGTTTTAGGAGTGCCTTCCTTGCTTGTCATTAAAAAAGGGCTTCCGTTTGCCCATTGGAAGCCCTCTTCTTGTATCTTTGTTTTGGCTGATCTTTGGAATTCAAACATGCAGCAGTGTCATTTAGCAACATTGGGTTCCCTTTTTTCCTAAAATTTGGATCTCTGAGGACAGTTGCAGGCCTGTCCCATTGCTCTGAGCCCCTTCCATTGATTTGTGCAGATGAGCTGCTTTTCCATTTTGCAGTCACCCAGCCAAGCCGCTGGAAGGTGGAAACAAGGTGGGAAGGTGGAAACATAACATGTTCTTTAGCTGGCGCTTTTATCCAAACCAAAACGTCATAACCACTAGGCAACTAGGCTGCCCCCTTTCTGAAGTAAAAGGTCATCAGAAAGTAAAAGTCCAGGCTTCAGAAAGTAAGTCCTTCCATGCATTTCTTCCACCCATGAACTCAGCCAGCCGATTTCACAAATGTGTTGTTCTACCAGTGCCTGACGAATTGTGGTGATGAGCAAATCCAGGAGATTGGAACAAAGCACTGCAGAGGACTTTAACTTTCTAAACCTTTCCCCCTCTGCCCGGCACTGGAGGCCTGCAGCGAGCACGGTGGACGTACCACAGACGGCCATCTCGAGTGCTGAGGCGGAGGACACCTTGCGAAGCCATCCGGCGTGATGCGACGCCGTGGCCTAATTTGCATCACCCGCTCGGGTCTGGGCCTTGCAGAGCGTTGTGTATCGGTGACATCATTTCGGGTCTGTGTTGCTTCATTGGCGGTGTATTTTTAGCCTGCCGCTGTCACTCTGGGGGTGTCGCTTGGCTGGTTCTAACGGGGGCCCCTGCCGTCGCTTGCCGCCGGCTGTCGAGGAGGCACGGGAGGTGTGGTGTAACGGGCTGCCTTGGCTGGTAGTCCTCCCTGCCGGCGTTGCCCCGACGTTGCATCATGCTGCCGTGGAACAGATCGGCGAGTCGCGGGGAAACCGGAGCGGGCCTTCCCGGCAGCGGCGCGAGTCCGGACACGGGATCCGCATCGGGCACCGGGCGAGGGGCGCGGGGTTTCGGATGAGGCGAGCCGAGCTGGGCTTGGCCAAGCACACCGAGGCTGATGGTGTTTAATGTAATGGCTGGCTCCCTATACTGGTCCTGCCTTTTTGCTTTAAGTGTGGTGTAGCACAGCAGACAACTGTTATTACATTGCCTCTCTGCATGCTGTCAACCTCACAAAGCACAGCATTGTCAAATGGGGTGGAATCAGGTTTGGTTAGATGGGGTGGATCTTGATGGAGCTGTGTCATACAGCAGTTGTGAGGAATTTAT
Source organism: Conger conger (assembly GCF_963514075.1). Lineage (NCBI taxonomy): Eukaryota > Metazoa > Chordata > Actinopteri > Anguilliformes > Congridae > Conger > Conger conger. Next base: position 49,704,144 of record NC_083760.1, on the reverse strand, counting down.
TGGTTGCAATTCTAAATGTGGTTACTTCTTCTTTTTTTCTTTATACTTTTTTTATTCAGTCTGATGTGGTTAGAATTGGGTTGCTTGCCAGATGTGTGCAATTAGCTTGTTGTTGTTCTGTTTTCTTTCACGTCCTGGTGAAAACCAGTTATTTTTATTTGATTTAAAAGATGGCCATTTAACATGAATCATTGTGCCCCACTCTACTGACGGTACTCCAGAAGAGTCTGTCTGGTGGATATTGTCCAATGTATTGTCAGAAAGTGTAGATGTGTATTTACTATAGTGTGGTGGACAGCACATTTTATAATTTATCATTCAATTACAGGAATGCACTGGCAATGATATTAGTCGGAGAGTAATAAATGATGAAGTAATAACTAATAATATGTAATCATAAAATCATTGTTAATTAGAAGCTTTAATTAGTTAATTAGAATCTCTGGAGGATAGTGAGGTTCACATTTGTGTCAGGTTCAGTCAATGCACAGTTGGCAGAATTGGCCCTATCAAATGTGAGTTTTACCTGAAAATGAGAGAGGCCTTCTGGGGAGTATTAAACATATTTAGTAAGAATTATGGATATAATATCATCTAAAGGACAATCAGTTATCAGATTGCATCCAGAAAATAGGACTTTTGACTTTGTCGGCATTGAAAGCCCACACCAAATTCACAATGTAGCCTAATTCACATTCAACAGGCCTCTCCTATTGAGGAATGAGAGGTGTGTGTGTTACTATAGCCAGGTTGGCGTAGTGCGTCCCCTACCCCGATAGCAGGGCAGATGTTGCCGCGTTGTGAGGGGCGACCACACAGTGACTGACAGCTGCTGCAGGAGTGTGAGCAGCTGTGCTGAGTGTGTGTGGTGTGTGGGGGGAGTGTAGCACACTCCACTCGGGCAGAAACATCGGAGATGAGGCTCGCCAGTGCTGTTGCGTCCTGGAAGGCCTCGCCACGTCGAGTCGGGAGCGTGGAGGGGTGGAGGGGCTGGGGGCTGTCAGCCTGTTTGTGCGGCCGGGCTACAGATGTGCAGCCGCTAACATGGCCGCTTCAAGCGCTGGCTTGTTTGACCGCATATCTTCAACAGGCCTTAGGATTATGTGGCACAACACCCACCAAGACTGTCTTCCTAGCACAGGGTCCAGTGTTCTCAGGACCAGAAGATTGCCCTTTTCAGTCTGTTGTGTGCCACTTCTAGTTTAGATTGAGATTTGGGAAAAACTCACTTGTGAATTGGCCCTCAATTGTCGCCTGTCATGTCAGTTTCTCTTGCCCCAGACAAAGCCTTATTTTGGGACCATACATGCAAAAATGATGTCTGTATCCATAAATCCTTTTGTGTCATTAAGTTGTGCGATACGCTATGTATCACACCAGTTTAGTTGTGTGTCCTTTTTCTTGTATAAATTGTGCTTTTTGTCATAGTATGTACCGTTGTCTTTTCAAGGTTGAAAAAACCCCAGCCCAGTTTTTCATTATGAGTACAGATTATGTTCCTGTAAATAATGTATAAAGTTAATTCAACAGAATCAAAGGCCTCAGTAAATAAAATGCCATGACAGGACTTACGGCTGCGGAGCCACTCCTTTGCGTGAGGACGGTCCCATGTGACCCGGAGCCTCGATACTATGTTTTTACTTGGCCTCCCGCTGCAGGGGACGGTGCTGTGCAGAATTGCTGCCCGCCGTAAATTTGTGGCAAGATCGGAAAAACGCGATGTTCCTGCCAGGTGCTGTGCGCAAAACCCTCCAACGGGGAAGAAAAAGAAGATCCTGACACCGCTGGAGATCGTCAGAGTCAACATTTATCGGTTTAATGACTCAAGACTCCTTAATGACCTAGTTTTAGGCATCATTGAATAGCTGAGAAATGTTAATTAAGCCTTATTACGGGCAATGGGCAGGATATCTCCTGATTGCCTGACCCAGCGCTTTTTGGCTGCTTAATCCCATATGGCCCGGTGCTGGGTGCAAAGCGTTATTAGATCTAATGTGCTGTAAGTGTCAGACACTACGGGTCAGGACACCCCAGAGTGGTTTTGCGCAGTGGAGCTCCGATGAGGGAGTTTGCTCAGTCAAGTCCCCCCCCCCCCCCCCCCCCTCCTCCCAGCTGTCCTGCCTCTCAAGGTCGGCAACTAAGCTCTGGAGTTGGGATGAGGAATGAGGGTTTTTGGGGGTAGGGGGGGAGGCTGGGCTGGAGGGAACTGGGTCACGCGGTGGAAGAAGTATCGGGGACCCGCCGAGTGACCCCAGGGCGCAGCTCTGCTGCAAATCGGCTGGTACCGTGCGCTCATCTTCATTTTTCACACGGTACGGCCTGGGGAGAAGGAATGGGTACAGATCTGAACGAGGCCGAAACGACTTGAGGCGCTGTGGAGCTGCTTTCCCTGGTCTTTGTCCTGCTGTTACAGAGCCGTGGTGCAATCTCTGCTTGTACTGTACACAGACCGAGAGCCTCGGGGCTGTACGGCACTCGTGTACAACCTTGTGCGCAATGTAATGTGAACAGCAGTGTGTTCCATTTACATCTCTTCTGCTTCCATTACATGAGCGCTTTGCAGCAAACATCTGCTCACCACACTTCAGCTGACTGTTTCTGCCTTCGCCTTGGAGAGCTTCAGCTGGAACTGCCTGCCTATTGGAAAGAAATTGTTATTTGCTACCATTTACTTCTGAAACAATGCTTAAAAGCAGGTCAACCCATAACATTAAATTACATTACATTACATTACATTTTATTTAGCAGATGCTTTTATCCAAAGTGACGTACAACACAGTGCATATAAAGGTCATATAACAAACAACCGAACATGCCAGATAAGGTACAATTCATGTAGGATTGGTTGTAAGGTCATGAAGATACGTCCAGTACGCAACGCTAGATAGGCCAAGTCAAACTACCATACCAAGATGATAACTTGAGGACAACGAGTCAGTGGCCTTTGTTTGTGTTGGTGCTTGAAGTAATTTGGAAAGCCCAGCTCCTTGTCCTGCTGGATCTAGGTTACCTTAGGAGTCCCATTCTGGGTGGAGTGGTAGGAATTTTCAGAACAGATGTTTCCATCTACCGTGGCTCACGTCAGGCCATATGTTCTGACACAGTACGCATCGCGATAGGTAGTGTAAATGGTATTCTGCGCAAACGGCTGTTGAACAGGAAGCTTGCACTTTTTATGGCTCCTCTCGCCATAGGCTGCCAAACTGTCACTTGTTGATTCATATATGGTCAGTTTGCCTTTACTGTTGGTCTTTTTTCCAGATACGACTTTTGAATGTCTCCTTTGTTAATTCCGGGCAATTGTGCAGCTCTTTAAACTATTATGCCAAGTGATTACGTTTAGGTTATAGCCCCTGGATTTTAATTGAGGTTTTATTTAGCCTAACTCTTTCCTTCTAACAGTTGTCTGTATTTCTAATGCTGTTTATACTTCTTCACTTCCTACTTGCCCTGAATGATTTGGTTATTACATTATTGGTTTCTAGAATACGCTATTCTCTTCTCTTGCTTTAATAATGAAATGTGTTTAAGAAGCGCTACGGGCTGTAATGGAATATTAATAACTTCACTATGGTTCTTGTCTGCGGCTGTTTTGCCCTGATTTAGCCCGTGGTGCGTGTGTCTGTCAGCCGCAGCGGAGAACTGCAGCGTATCTTCATCTGCAGCGGCGTATGCATCGCGGCGAGCGACTCCACGAGCCGTAAACCACCACGCCCGTTCTAGCTCAAACCGCTCGTTATTCTTATTTGCAGCTTTGTCTTCACTCCAGGTAGAGCCGGCGTAATTTTTCTACCGCGCCGCACCGCGCCGACATTTTTTCATTAGTGCGAGTTTAGATTTCATTACACAAAAGATAAGTCGCTAAGCCCCTGGATATTATTTTCCCTAATCCAAATTTAAGCTCTGTTCCAGAAGTTGGAGCTGAAGGTGGGATGAAGTCATGGCTGCCCTGCCTCAGGCAGCTATGCTCTTTGAGAAGATCTTAGAAACACACACTTTCAAAGGTCTCATCTCCAGGGTGGAACTTCTGGCCTCTGAATCACAGAAACTGAATGCACAATGAGCCACGGTGAAGCTTTGTAATACAGAAGAGTTTTAGTGGTTCTTTTTTTAAAATATCACCAAGTTGGTGAATAATGTGGAGTCAGTCGACCAAAAGTAAGCAAACATTTTTAATGTGTTAAAGAGAACTTTACTGGTGCAGGTGTTGGAATTACCTGAGAGATGCTCAGAACTGGTTTTTTATTCTCCTCATGTACATTGTTCTGCAGGCAGCACTGCTGTGAAACGTGCTGGGTGCAGTGTTAATTATAGACCTTAACATCATTTAAACATCAACATCGCAAGTTCGCTTTAAAATGGCTGCAAAATGTCAGTACCAGGAGTTGCAAGTTGCTGATTGCTGACAGTGAATCTTGATGAAATCAACACTTCTGTCCCAGTGAAGTCTTCTGTTCACACTAACCCCCCTCCCGAGCACAAGCTGATATACACGAAGCAGGCTTGCCTGCGAGTTTATAGGCAAGGCCTTTTGGGATCAACGCCCTAGATGTACACATCACAGCCCACGGGCTTTGATTTATGCAAGCGCTTTCCCAGGACCTCCAGAGCCACACGTCACATAAACAAATTGATGTTGCGTCGTATCGAGTCCATACGAAGCGTTTCCCAGGGACACGCGAAACGATCTCACTGGCGGATGTGCAATCGAACCGGAGGGACGGAGCACGTTCATAAAGTACAACTTTAATCCATTTTTATTATTTGTTATAAATTATGGATGACGGATCTTTGTTCTCGCTCCGTACCTCCAAATTCATGAATTTTAATATATCTGAATGGGAGATGGGTGGGATGGTGTGTGCACACAGACCACACAAAGGGGGGAGCTGGCCTTATTACTGTTTGTCTTTCTCTCCTTTGACCTCAGGGGAAAATGGGACATCCTCTGGTAGAGGCCATCTTTTCTTATCACCAGCGCCTAACAGGTTTGTCCTTCAGCGAGTGGATACGTTCATGGGGGAAAGTTGTAAAGGTAGCCATGTGGAAATGGCGGTAATGGATGGACAACGGCTTGTGTCCTGCCTTTGGCTCTCTGCATGTTTTTCGGAGGCCTGCGTTTTGAACGCAGAACCTTGTTCGGGTTGGAGCACGAAAAGCACCTTGGGCTTTCCGCCCTTTTCCTAATCTGTTTCCCAACTTGTAAATTTTTGCCATGGAAAATGTTGAAGGGCGGCTATTGTGTTCCTCAAACTGGGTATTAAACAATCCCATGTGCACTGCACCTGTGGAAATACGGGGCTCTGACTTCTCTTCAGCTGTCCAGCACTGGCCTGTTTCACCTCTAGCAAACTTGTTTTGTTGGTCAGGGGGGTGGACAAGGGCAGGGGAGGTCACACGAATGTTGATTTTTAGCCATTGGGGACATGGAGGCAAACTGAAAAAATTTGACACGCACCGAAACTGCCCTCCACCCATTCATAGTTTGACCTAGGCAGATTGTCATTTTGTTTTTGGCCCAACTCACGCTTCAATATCTTCCTTTTTCTTTTTTTTCTTTTACAAGGTGGTAAATTTTCAGCAGCTGTTACAGGCAATCCGCTGTAAAAGCATCAGCCGCAGTGGTGTTAACGTTACTGTTGGGACGTGGGGATTCAAAGATTATTTTTTCAGCCCCTCCATATCTTTTTTTTTTTTTCTTTTACATGCAGGACCGCAAACCTCACCAGGACTCCACATAGGCCCAGGTGCAGCCGCGGTTAAAAGGTGGGCTCCCTAAGCCTAATGAGTTAATGCGCTGGGCGGTAAAGCGGGATTGTGCTTCCCAGAGTGCTGCTAAGTGCCCGGGCAGTGGGGGCGAGCGCACAGGCCAGGAGAAACTGGAACGGGCAGGACGGGCCGCTGGGAAGGCCGCAGAGCTTATTCCCATCTGCACTCTGTTTATTTGTCGGTCCCTGACATTGCAGCTGTAGTGCTTTTGCAGGCCGGGAGGAGGAGGGGGGGTGGGGGGGCGGAGGAGGAAGGTATCTAAAAAGGCATCAATCTTGTCCAAACGCGGTCCCTCCGCACAGAAGCTCGGGGAAATGGAGCAGCCGCGGCCCTGCTTTCCGACGCGACGGGGGGGTCGCGTGTGTCGAGAAGCGCCTCAGACGCACCTGCGCACTCGCACACGTGCGCACGGGGAGCGGGCGAGGGGCCAGGGACGCGTGATGAAACGCGCACGCCGGCCCCGCTGCTCCACGCGCACCTCTCCCTCCCGCTCGCCGTGATGGATCGGAGCGCTGCTGCTGCCCTTGCAGTAATTGAAATTTTCCAACAGAAGAGGAAAGAATAAAAGAAATCAAAAAAAAAACTGAGGTTGTTTTTGCCCTTGGAGAACCATCTGTTGTACAAATCTGATACTCTGGTGACCAAGCATCACAATTAAGAGGAGCTGTAAAGGGTGGTGGGGGAGGGGAAGTTGGAAGTTTGCCTTTACTTTTGTAAACAAAAGCCAGCGTTCATGTGTCCGCAATTTAGTTGCGCACTCCTTCGAATAACAGCAAGCCTACCTGTTTTTGTATTTGTTTTAGTGTTTACAGTCAAAACATGACCCCAAACCCGACCTCACCTGGTCATGACCCCCTCTGAGAGCTTCTGTAGAATTTGGAGTTTGAATTGGCCTTCCGGCTGGCGAAAGCCTTCAAAGGGACCTGTGTCCTTCCCACGGTAGCTCCGTCTCCGCAGTGGGCGGTGAAGGGTATCTATTAATATCCCTCCCCCTTTCAGGGAGCCGGTAACCCCATTACTGAGGCGGGTGTGCCCTCATGCTTCTGTCACTGTGCCCTGTCCCGTCCTGTCCTTCTCCGTCCGTTCGGATGATTGAAACGTGTGCGTGCCCTGTGCGCTGGGTTGACTTTCGTTCCTGAGGAACCCCGACTCCCTCTGCCGCCTCCTGCATCCCAGTGACTGCTGGGAGTTGGAGTTTTGACAGTGTGGACCAGTAATGATAGATGTGAACTCAACAGCAACACCACCGCCCCCCCCCTCCTCTCGCCAGAGGTGTGATATATGCCCCCTAGCACCAGTGAGCAGGAAGTTGAGTAACCTTGTCTGCTTCTGGTAAAGAGGGTAAGGCATGCTAGGAAACCTCAATTTTGGAATTAGAACTCAAGTGCGTTCATTTGCAAGCAGCTGCACTGATCCTCTACCTTCAGTACCGGGCAGACTGCGAAGGAGGCCTTCCCAGAAGTGTTTTTTGGTTTGTTTCCCCTCCAGAGCAGTCATTTAACAGTCAGCTGAGCCAGAAAGTACAGATCATAAAAATTCCCACTGAGTTGCCTCAGACAAGACCCACCCCTCCTCCCCTTCTTGAAGAACTCAGAAAGGTAGAATTACCTCCAACTGGCGGCTGGAGCCACGTTAATTTGAATAGCGGCATTGGCGTCTAGCAGGAGGTGGGGGGTGGGGAAGGGCTTGGGGAGATGGGGCGATGGATGGTGTTTGTGGGCATGATTTGTGGAGCAGTCCATTTTGCCCATAGGTCTCTCATCCCCTCTCTGGGCTGGGTTTGTAATTAGACTTGGGGGGGCTCAGGCGTTTCTGCTTGGATGGAGACTCGGTACTACAGGGCACGCTAGAACGGAAATGGAAATGCTCCTAGCGGAGTGTAAAGATTCCTCTGTGTCTATGCGCCAAACAGCAGGTAAAACGTAATGACAGAATCGAGCGTGGTGCACACGAACGTTTGTGTCCTCCCGTAGTCTGACCTGACAGGCTGTCACAGGGCCGGTGACAGGTGACTTGACTCACCCTGAATAATCTTCCCTTCCCATCGCTCTTCACCAAAGGAGAAAATAAAGCTGACAGGATAGGGTCCGCAAGATATTGAAATATTAATATCCTCGTCGCCCCGACCTCCCTCCCCCCTCCCCCCGACAAACAGAAGTTGTCTTAAAGCAATATCACACCTTTCACATTTCATTTCGGTTGTTTGTTTGTACTGTATATCGAAAGGCAAAGTCGTCCGGCGGTGCCGTCTGGCGGAAACCTAATTTCTCAGAGGTGATCTCTGGGCTGCAAACTTTGAGGGTTGATACAGATTGATATCGTGGCAATAACCGAGCGGCGGATGTTCTGTGCTTTCACCTTTGGGAGTCTACAGACGTTCTAGCATTCGCAAGCGCCAAGTACAGGAAAGAGCCTGTTCAGAAGTGAAGCGTAAAATATTCGTCTCGGGTTCATACTATGAGTAGATTCCCTTTCCCCCCGTTTTTGATACAAAATACTCTTTTACATGCATAGGACCCCCTTTCTGGGTTTTATTGTAAATGTGAAAATGTGCAATTAGCTCACATGTTGTTGGTCTGCATTTCATCCAGTGCAGGAAATGAAGAGCACAGAAAAGAATCACATCGTTTGGCATAATCTCTAATTATAAGGATGACTAACAAACAGTCACGTATAGATTAAGGGCTATGAAAACGTAGCGGGTTTGTGTGTGGGCATGCATGATTGTGCAGTACAGTGACAACCGTTGGATAAGGTGAGGGACCTTAATTGGTTAGGATCCCCCCCCCCCGTGTGCCCTCCCCGGTTTGTTTTTGAAGTCATCGTCACGTCACTGTTATTGCGGCTGCTTGAGTGCCACAAGGTCAAAAGGTCGAACCCCCGCCCCTCCCAACCCTGGAAGAGATTACAGGAGTGGTCCTGTGCTCTGTTAACCCCAGAGGTGGGGGGGGGCTTGAGTGCGTGAGATAAGGACCCATGGAGATTTTTAGTCCCTGGAAAGGGTGGGGGGGAGAGGAGGCGGTGACTCACTGGTATCAGTGGGGGCCTCATGTGGAGGGTAAAAGGAGGTGAGTCAAGCATAGCCCCCTTGTTTACAGACCTCCCCATCAAACCCTGCCAGACCAAACCTCTGTTTCAGACAGAGCCCAGACTAGCCCCCCCTCAGTGACAGAGTGCTGTATCAGCACTATGTCTGGAGACAATGGCCCTCCTTCAGCCAGAATGTCGTGCCACATTTAACCCAAGATCTTCTACAGAGCAACAACAAAAAAATACATTGTGTCTTCTAAGGAGTCCTTCTATCTTTGTTTGTCACTCAGTTTTCTTTATTCTCTTGGAAAAACACACTACACACTACACATCGCACTACATTCAGCACTAAAATTCTAAAATTTAGAAGTAAAAATAGCTTCTTACTCTTAAATAACATGCATGGTTGACGCCAAGTCCATAGCACAATAAATGCAATGAAAACATGAAGACAGTAAAAAAAAACAACCAAACAATGTCTAGTTCTATACAAAGAAAGGCAGAATTTCAGGAGCGCAGATTCAAAACATTAGCCATGGACTCCCACGTCTGGAACACTGATAAGGAGTGAACTTGGGGTGACGACATGCATGCAGTGTGTTGAAAATGTGTCCCTCCTCCAACCTACTTTTCCGTCTTGCACAATGGCAGGTCATATATCAAGATGTTGTCAACTCATGAGGAAGAAAAAAAATAAAACTATATTGTTTTTCCTACTGTATTTCAAATGAAAAATTTTCTTGTTCAGTGATTTAAATCATTAGGTTTTGCTCCCTTGCTAATGTTAATGATGAAATTGTGGTCTGTTGACCAATTTTAGCATCATTAAGATCTTGAGGGATTTTTGAATGAGGAGTCATTAAAAATGCACACTTCTGCTGTCTGCTTCAATAAAGGAAGGACTGTCATGCCTTATGGTTTGTGTTGTAGATTTCAGACCACCCCAGTAATGTCGATATAGGCCTAAACTTTATCTCTGTATAACTAATATTCATGTTGTGGCATCATTCATTACCTATAGGTAATTTTACAAGTTTTTCTTTATCGGTTGTAACAGTGCTGTGAACCTCACCATCAGAAATGGTCCAATTAAATTCTGCGACCATCAATGCTACTGCCTTTCTGGGGTGTGCGGGTGTTGGGGGGGCTTTCATTTTCTTTGCATGTGGATTTTTCTTTAGTCTTGAAACATCCAGAGGGATAAAGGCTTCCTGACAGCTGATATGATATGTTTGGGGTCACAGGAGCCAGACGGTGCAGGGAAGCTTGCGGCACTGGAGGCAAAATGGCTTTGAATTAGCGGTAATTCAGCCGTCTGCGCAGAGACGGGGCGAGCGGTCTGCAGCGAGAAGTCCGTCTGCCCGGGCCGCGCGTCTCTCCTAGCTCTCTCGGGCGCCGCCTGGCGGGAAGAACCACGCTACGAAATGCCGCCATCGTCACAACGGAATAGGCTCCGATGATTCGTTAACCATTCCTGGAAGGCTCAGAAGCTGGCTCACGTTGTGTTGCTCCTTCAGACTCTCTGTGCGTGTACAGCTAGACGTACACAAGTCACATTTTTAATCCCCTTTATAATTGCCACGTTTCTCAGTTTTCAACCTTTTTTCATATTTTCTTTGTCCTTCCATTTGAAAGGAGAGGGAAAAGCCAGTTCCTATGTGAGTCGAACCAGAACTGTACTTCTGCGCCCCCTTGCGCTAGGCGGCGCATCGACCTGGCGCAAAGCCTTGACTCGTTCTGGCAGAAAGCGCGCCTTGACCTGCTTTGCTTTGTGCCCGCAATAGCGGAGCGCCATGTTCTGTGAAGGGTTTGTGTTCCCATATGTGCCGTGTGTTCACTTTTTAAAGGAGAACATTTTTTGATTTGCTCCACTGTAGCGGTAAGAAGTCATTTATGCTCCATATTGTAAACTAGATTACATGTCTTGCGGTATCAGCAGGTGTCTGTTGCGACACACGCTCCTTTGCCTTGGTCTCGGCACACATGCAAACTCCCCTGTAACCCAGAAAAAGAAGCGCACCGCACAGTATGCATTATTTTCACGTTTTGCGTGGTTTTGTTCACCAGTGAAATGAGAGCCGCCAGGCTTCAGGGGGATCCTGCATCAGGCGGCGGCGCTCTCTCAGAGCCGGGGGGTGTTTTGAGGCGGTGAACTGGGCCGTAAACAATCGCCAGGGAACCACGCCCGACTCTGAAGGCGCCTGCTCGAGCCTGCGAGTAATTTGCTGCTCGGCTTCTCTGCCATGTCCTGGTCACAAAAACCCTCTGGGTTTTGCCACGACGTTACGGCCCCCGACGCCAAACGGTTACAGCCCCCCAAGGCTTAGCGCGGTCCACGTAAACCTGGGTGTCCCCCACCCCCCTCGCTTTTTAGGACGGAAGGTTCCGGGCGACCTAGAGGGTCACCGGCGCGAGAAGGGCTGACTTAACGGACTCTCCCGGCACGGCTCGACGTTCTGGTGTAACGCGCCTTCCGCCTCTCCCGGGTTTGAGGGCGCTGCCCCGGCCCGATATCACACAAATGATTTATGACGGAGGAGCCGCATTTGAAGGGAGTAATGAAAGACATTTGCGAAACTTCCTTGTTTTGGCGGATTAATAATTGATGGTGAGTCTGGCCGCGGACCCCGTGCGGAACGAATGGGGAGACGGAGCTATTATGAGCTGGCACCACGAGGCCGGGAGACCCAGCCCAAGCATGTTTGTGGAGGATTAGGCGCACAGACCTTTATATTGTGTGATCCTTTCTGTTTGAAGGCTGGGGAAGAGGCTGTGATCCCTTTTCTCCTGTCCAAGCCCAACACTGCACTGTGGAGCCTCTGTTGGTTTATTTTATTTTTTTCCCCCCTCCAATGTTTTCATGAACTTTAAAGAGTTGAGATGTATTTCAATTGAGCACTATAGAGAGACACTGACCTTTAAGTGCTTACATTAAACATTAAACATCAGCACGGCGGTATGTGCTGCATTGGCACACTTGCATATCTGTTTTAGGAATATACAAGCAATGTGTTTTCTTCTTTTTATTTCAATCCATTTTCTGAGAGCTCTCATTTTCATTAGCTTTCTGGGTGTACACTGAAAAGTCACTGGCCTGTGTATGGATTGGAATAATGTGTGTTCGCCATTGGCGTCTGTAATCCACACACAACCTGCTGTGGCCTGTGAAACCTGTGTGTCTTCCAGAAACATCTTGCGTTATGAGCGCACGCGCAGAGGACCGGTGGGGTCATGGAGTCCGGCACGTGCGCTGAGCTTTGCTGCCGTTGCGGCGTGCTAGCGAACGGCTGCGGGAAAGGGCAGGCGCATCTGTTCCCACACTGTTTTGATGGGGGGGGGAGATACCGCTTCTCAGGTTGCCTGGGCCTGTTTGCCGCGTGTGGGTTAGCAGCGGAGCTGTCCTGATGAGTCGGGATAAGGAGTACAAGGGAGCGTCAGCCCTGGTGGGCCCACGTCATGGGTTGGGCGTGGAATAATGTTTGATAAATATCAGTCCGTGTCTAACACACAGAATCTGACTGGCCTTTCTCTCTGTCAGAGTAAAAAATAATAATAGTGCAGAACAAAGAAAATGAAACTAAATGAATAATTATTAATATATTTTTGGTGGTTAACTAGTGTCCCTCATATTATAGCAGGCAAATATGTTTTTTGCTGCTGTTGGAGCTGTTGTCCAAGCAGGATTTGTAGCAGATAATCTCTGTCTGTCTCTCGGCCTCTCTCGCTTTCTCACTCTCTCTCCCTCACTCCCTCTCTGTTTTCCTTTCTCAGGCAAATTCATGCAAATATCCCCACCGGATTTCTGAACGGCAGCTGAGGGCTTTAGGCTGGGCAGGGCAGGGCAGAGTTTGTGTGCGGCACGGTGCTTTCCCGCATTCCCCACAAGCTGACTCGCCCGCGACCTCAGCTGGCATGGCCCACGGCCCGTCTGGCTCGAGCCACCGTGAACCCCAGTCACCCGGGCGGGGACGCTAATAACACCGCTCTCTTCATCCGCCTCTCGCTCCCATATTACTGCCGTCTCGTTCCTCTCGGTTCCAGTAAAAACTGCCCGTTGCAGAAGCCTGGAAACGGGGTGGAATTAACACCCTCCCCCCGTCCTGTCGCCTCTGCCTGCACTTGTTTTGAAAACTGAAGTCTGTTTGTGGTGGCTCAGAACTAGAGCGTGCTAACATCTGTTTGCGTGCAGCCTCTGCATTCTTCCACCGTGAGGCGCCTTCTGAAAGCTGACTTGCAAGGCGGAAGGTCGAAAACCGGTACTGTTGCGCAACGACCCTTATCTTAATGATAATAATGATGATAACAATAATAATGCATTTTATTTATAAACCGCCAGGACACCCAAGGTCACTTTACAGGGAATATGAATCAGAGCCTAATACAAAGAGACACAGTACAGAGGGGGGGTTTACAAAAAAAAATTAAATGTACGGAATATTAAAATATTAGAAAAGTCTATATATGCACATTGTATTATGTTTATCTTAAAAGAGCAAGCTGATAATACGGGTCACGTTCTTGTTTTCTTTCCTCGGTGAGACGTCGGGCAGAGGTTTCGCTCCTGCCGTGGGTATCGGGCCGATCGCTGGCGAGGGACCGTGTTTTATTCCCAGCGTCGCTGCTGGCGATGCATCACAATGCTTGTGGAATCCCCCTGCCCATAAGCAGACATCTGCTCTCCATGTCCTTGTTTTTCCTGCTCAAGCTCTGTAAACCCCCCACTCCGGGTGCACTCACCCCGTCCGTGGCATACCCCCCGTGGCATAAACACCACATCTCCACCCCCTCCGCCCCTCAGCTCTTCCCTTACCCCTCACCTCCCCTTTGGCTTCTCTCATATATTATGCCCTCATTTTTCAGCCTGTCCCCCCTAGGCAGACCGTAGCTCCAACCCCCCCTCTCGCAAGAGTTTCCTTCTTCCCCAAACTAACTCAGAACAAACACCCCTTCCCCCAGGGTTGAAGGTTACCGGCTCCCAGGTAAAGAGGCCCTTAGTGAGGTGTGGAGAGATGTGTGTTTTTTTTTTTTTGTTGCCACCGATGGTGTTGCGTGAAACACTCAGGTTCCCTACGTTGGGGCACATGGTCCACCTCGATGCCACGACTCACCCCCCCACCTACATTCTGACCGTGGTTCCTTGTGATCCAAACATCCATCATGGTCGCCCATAGCAGTCTAAGGCAGAGCTCAGCCAGCTTTAAGGGGGATGTGTCGCTGGCCCCTGTTCCCTGTGCTTGACAGACAGTTGCAGTCTGGAGCATTGGGGAAGGGAAGACTACTTTGATATTCCATCCATTTAAATGATCGCCGTTTTATTCATGGCCCCTCAAGACTTCCTTCCTAAACTCCTTAAGCAACAGCATTGGCGCTTGTGCAGGAATTTTGAAGAAGGATTAGAACGAGGTGGCTGGAAATCCAAGTGTGATGGATATCTACTGCAGTAAGCTGAAAACAAACACACACCTAAATTGTCCCGTAAAGTGTTTGTAATGATTATAATCCTGTAACAGCTTTTTTCCCCCCACAGTGCGTCCAGCATTTATGTCTACTAATCCCTGGATTGAACATGTCTGTCATTCACTTTTCCGAGCGAAAGTGGGTTTAGCGAGGTACATCTGATCCTTGTGGGATTGCTTTTGAAGGACGACTTGTTTTGAAAACAGACCAACAAAACCACCGAGATCCAGTGCCCAGAGTTGCCCATTGTTGTTATTTTCTATTTTTCTTAGAAAATATGAAATGTTTTTAACTGCACCAACCAGCTGCAGTTCTGAGTACTGTTGCTGTGCTCATGTTTATTGGATGTCTCTCTCCAGGGGAAAGGCACTTCTCTAGAACATTCTGCAGAATTTTCTCAAGCCTCGGCCCTCGGTCGTCTTTCTCTCGATAGCTGAAGATGTTCCTCATTTTAGCAGTCGTAAACTGCAGTAAACAGACGTTGCGTTAACAACCGCCATCGTTTCTGCAGTATTTTTCCGTCTCTAGTACTTCAGACATCACTCTGGGCATTGAATGGAAGTTGATGGAACGTGGGATGGTGAAATTGGCCTCCATTGAAATTTTGTTCAATTTATTTTTGTCTTGGGTGACAAAACGGGGGCAGTTCAACAAAATGAGACCGTCCATCTTTAGGGCCATGCTGTGGTCACGGTCCACAGCATCTGTGGTCAGGTTTTGACGACTTGCCGTGGCTGTTCTCTACCCAAACCAAGTATATTACCTGGCAAACCATTCCATTGTTCCCCGTTTGGCACATTTTTGAACTTGCACATTAACCCAGTATGTCCCTGTGTCGGGCCAAGACACACGTCCGTGTCCTTCATTACAAAACCTTTCCTATGGAGGTGGACCCCTCTCTATACCCCTCTTTTCCTCCCTGCCCTTGGACAGCCTTTGGACAGTACATATTCAGGTTAATGGACTGATACAGCCTGCAAACATCATCAACCCACAATGTATTATGGTCAAAGTGGAAGACCTAAGAAAGATGTCGTTTGCTCAGACTAAATGCACTTTCTTATTAATGATGGCTTTCTAATATCCGGGGTCTGTTTCTTGTTTACTGATGACAGCGTGATGGATGGTAAATTGTACCCTTACATAATTTCACAATACAATCCCTGCAAGCGGTGTATGCTTTGATAAAGCTATCTGTCATGAGTACTTTTACAGTTACTGTATATTTACGCTGCATAAGCACTTTCAGGCAAGCAGCGCTTATTAAATTCGCCGCTAGTTCCGGTGCAAGATATCTGGGGGGGAAGAAATTGCGCGTTTACCCGATTGCCGTTAAAGGTGTGTACAATCCAGACAGGCTGCCTCGCACTGCGCGTAGGTTTTCGCTGAATACAATTGCCGTCTTGAGCGGTGATGGAATACATTTGGATTTACAAGCGGGATGGGTTAATTTGTTTTTTTCTTTTATTGAATACAAATGCAACCTGCCCGGTGATGAATGAGCTGGGGAAAAAGTCCCCCTCCGCATTAATTCAGTACTGAAGAGTGTGATAAAGATTTAGGAGACAGTTATTGAATGTGTGATGGTGTTGTTGTTTGTGCAGTAGATGGAAGTCCACAGGGAGGGGAGGTGGTGGGGGGGTGTGGGGGTAGCTGACGAGGGCTATGTGGAGGGGGGGGGGGTTCTACGCTCAGTGCTCCGTTCAGGTTCCCTGAGGTACCGGCACAGAGCATGGACCTCGTCGAACAGGACCAAGATTCTGCGGTGTGGTGACGGAGGGGAGAGGATCATGGGAGTGGGAGCGTCCCCTGGGACTTGTAGTTTTATCTGTGGCTCAGGTTGTGTGCCCCCCAGGCAGGTGGGGGGGCAGTAGGGCTGTGCGATATGACGAAAATATGTGCTAATGTTGCGATGACTTGCGATAAATATTAAAGAGTGCACAGTCTTTCTGCTTTAGGTACACTACTAACATAGACCCCAGACAATGAATAGCCTATGCCCACTGAATAGAAAAAAATGTAATGCATTATTTCAAACATGCTTTTATTGAACAAATTTGACATGAACAGCCAATCAATTGAACAGAACATCAGTTTAAATAAATACTATTCGCCGCAGATAAAGCAGTCTTTTGCGATGCGTTTGTCACGCATGTTCACATCGCGATGACGATAAACATGCGACATATCGCACAGCCCTAGAGCGCAGCGGGGGATTCCGCGCCGAGCGAGCGGTCCGGACCGCAGACGCCAAACGCTACCGTTCCTCCCCCCAATGAAAGCGGAGGCGGTCCAAATGTGCATCGTGTTTACTGCCGTCGAGAGCCACGGACCTTCCCCCACCCCGGCCAATCCTTTCTGTTTACTGTTACTACAGATACGATACACAGCAAATTATACAGGAACAACACACGCAAGTAAGCGTAGGCCAACTTAGATCTCCGTCACTGCGCTTTATCGAAGAGTCTTTGAAATTCAAATGAATCACTTTACAAAAAAAAGGTCTTCCTTTCTTCCGTCTCTTTTTCTTACAAAGAACGCTGTTTACTTTGTAGCCGAGTCTCTAAAGCATTGCGTTTTAGTTGCTCGCACCAGGAAAGGGAGGGCTCTGGGGGTTGCGGATCATGTTTGGTTTGCTTTTGCAGTTTTAATCTGGATTTTAGCGAATGTGTACACTTAAAGGGACGTCCTCTGTTCTGTTTGAGTTGTCTTTAGTTTGAAAGATTAAGTTTGTGGTGTTTTTAATCCCTCTGATTCTTTGCGAGCAGCATCTTTTGAGGCCACGCAGCGGGGAGAGGGTTGGTGCCCGTGTTTACTCGGACACTGACGTGGCTGTTTTGTGGAAATCGAGAACTCTGACTGGAGTTGTTTGGTTTATTTATCCGTTTCAGCCAGTACCCACAGAAGAACAGCCTGCATCCCTATTAATTATCATGAGGGAACTTTTGAACTCTACTTGGTTTTTCTGAGGTTTAAGTGAAGCAGAGCCAGAATGGCTGAAGCCTTGTTGTTTTCATTCTTTCTTTAGTCTTGTTTTTTATGCTCTTGAATCAAAATGGCTGAATAACTTATTGTGTTGGGCCTGTCTTTTATGCTTGTTAGTCCAAATGGGTGGAAAGCTTGTTTTGGTTAGACTTGAGTCTTTTCAGCCCAGTTTTTTATTTTTAGTTCTGTTTTTTGAACCAAACGGCCAAAGGAAGCTCATTGTTTTCATCCATTTATAAAGGTTCTTTCAAGCAAAAATGCTGAAAGCTCTGTTTTGACCAATTATTATTATTTTTTTCAGATTTATAGTTGGCTCATGAACAGTTTGGCTTTATATTTAGAGCATTTGTTGTCAGCCTAGGCCAAAAGCTTAGTCTCAATAATTGTGCCTGCCACACACTTTTCAATGTCACATTCAAGTGCTAATCTCGTATTTACACTGACAACAACCATGCATTGTGGATAGTCCATTCACAATGCATAATTACATTTTCAATGTAGCATTATTGTATGAATTCTAGTTGTTGTGAAACCACTATCTGTCACATTAATAAAGCATAATCTAGGTCTTCTCCTGACTGAAGTTCAATGTGACCTTGCAGTTTTGCTCAAAAGCTCTTGGTTTGTTTGTTTGTGTCAGTAAGGACTCACTCAGAGCATTTGCTTTGCAGAGACTCTTGTGCCTGTCTGTTCGGGCCAGGCTACATTTACAAGGTTGTAGAAAGATTACTGCTGCTTCGTTAAGTTTACTGACAGGCTTATTTCACCAGAGCTCTCCCCTAGATTCCCCTCAGCTTGAAACTTACTGTGTCTGTGTCTATGCGTGTGTCTGTGTTTGTGTTCGTGTTTGTGTGTGTGTGTGTGTGTGTGTGTGTGTGTCTGTCTGTCTGTCTGTCTGTCTATCTTTGTTTGTGTGTGTGCACACGTGTGTGTGTGTTTGCGTTTGTGTGCGAGTTTGTGTCTTTGTCAGTGTGTTTGTGAGCGTGTGTGTGTGATTACGTGTGTGTCTGCGTGCGTGCGTGTGTTTATGTGTGTTCATCAGTGTGTGCTGAGGTAGGCCTGCGTGGTCCTCTGTCACAGAAACCATTCTGCTGAAGGGATGAGGTCATTCTGAGTTGTTTAAGGTGACTGCCGCATGGGTTCCGGCATTCTTTAGACCAGCCTTTTTATACTGGAACAGCGCGACAAACTCATCCGGCCTTGCATCTGTGAATCGCTTGGCTCTGCATTGCTCCAACAGCAGCTCATTAAAAATGACCATGTAACTTTTTTGTTTTGCTCTTAAGCTCGTCACATTTCTTGCTCATTCTATGGTGACACTGTTGTTTTCCCATAACGCTTCCTGATTTTGCTTTCAGTTCCCTTTAAACATTGTCCAGTTTACATAAACCGGCCTGGCTGCGATAGAAAGTTCCCTTTCCTCCAGTGCGTTGTCACGTTACCACTTTTGCCTCCTCCCTATTCGGCTGTTGGCCTCATACTGGGGCACGGGTCTCTCCTCTGGCGCTCCGCCGGTCTAATGAGCCAGACAGCAGGTAGGCCCCCTCGTGGCCTGTCTGTTTAGTGGGAGATGTACACGGCCTACTCTCCGTCCCGCTCACAAATGTTCGATTGACGCCGGGTACCGGATAGTATGTGAAATGTGTAGTTCAGAGTTGTGGAAGGAGCACAGGATGGGGTGGCGGTCTGCCCCAGAATCTGGTGTAACACAAGGGCGGCCTGTAGCGTAGTGGTTAAGATAAATGACTGGCATACACAAGGTCGGTGGTTCTAATCCCGGTGTAGCCACAATAAGATCCGCACAGCCTTGAGCTAGGCCCTTAACCCTGCATTGCTCCAGGGGAGGATTGTCTCCTGCTTAGTCTAATCAACTGTGTCAGTCTGGATAAGAGCGTCTGCCAAATACCAATACTGTAATGTAACTTAGTGGCTTCAGTATTCAGTATTCAGACCCCTTCACTTTTGGACACTATTGTGTTGTAGATTTAATTTAAATGGTTTGCCATTTTTGCCCGTCAATCTACACTCAATAACCTATAACGACAAACCATTTTTGTCAAATGTTTTGCTAATTAAAAATCTAAAACTGAAATCTCATTTGTATTCATAGTCTTCAGACCCTTGCTGAGGCACTCCAAATTGTGGTCATATATATTTTTATTACGCAGTGTGACATCTCTCCTCTCTGAGGCATGGCGTTGGCCATTGCTATCCCCCCCCAAACCCAGCAGTGACCTGCTATACCCCGGCACTGGATTCTGTCACAAGGAGGGGTGCGGGGGAGGTGTGTGTGGAGGGTGCCGGTGAAAGCTGAGATTTTTCTAACGCATGTCTTCCCTCTCTCCTCGCTCCCCAGAGAACCCGTCCGAGGCAGACCTGTGGCTCCTCAACAGCTGCACCGTGAAAAACCCGGCCGAAGATCACTTCAGAAACTCCATCAGGTAAGGCCCCCCCCCCCCCCCCCCACATGTCAGCCGAGGCCTGCTCTGGCCTGGGCTCCCGAACTGAGGTGGACCCCCTGCTGCAACGGGGAGGCGATGCCCATGCTGTTCGCCAGACGTCCTCCTCCAACCCTGAATCTTTTCAAGTGTATGCTCAAGCGAAAAACCTGGGTGGAATTCGTAATTGGTTCGGATTCATTTTCCGTGCTCGGATTTCATGTCGTCTGGTGTAATTAAGCCAACCAAGCGGACCAGAAGGCGAGTATTTCATAGGTTCCAATACACCAGACAAGCATAGTTAGCAAAGCATAGAAAAGTATTTGAATCCAAAACCATTATGTTTTTGACCCTGAGTCTGCCTGAGACAGAATAGCGATGTCCTGTTCAATGCTTAATTATTTGTCTTTGTGAAGAGGCCTTGGAAAAATATCTAGGGAAGGAGAAATAATGGGGAAGAAGGATTTGTAAGTCAGGAAAGTTGTGATACAAACAAAAGGCTAAACAAAAAAGGAAATGGGGGAAAATAAACTTGAAATGGTAAAATGGTGCTTTTCCATTCACATGTCTAAGGGGAGCATTACATTAAATTGCAGCTTTCAGCTGAATGTCTTATCCAGAACATTAGCAGATTTCATCAAGTCTGTTTATTCAGCAGGTTATTTTACTGAAGCAATTCAGGTTTGAGGTTTTTTGATCTGTGGCTGCCCCACTAACCAAACACACAGCCTTTAGTTCACAAGCTCAGTTCCCTCACCACCATATTAAACTGCTAAGCTAACGTGTGTTAAGCTAGCACGCTTTTGGGTACAGGTGTACCGTTGTGGAAAGGCCCCCTCACTTGGCTCTTCTTCACACTCCCTCTGTCCTGAAATAAAGGGATGAACTGAAATTGAAAGCAGTGTGCCTTAAGAACATGGGTTGTGTATATCAAGCAATTGATAATTATCAGGTTCCTGTATGTGCACAGACATTTACAATATGTTTTTCCTCTAACTGCCGGTGAAGTTTACTACATGATATTGGATCTCAAGTTCTTATTTTATTCATAATTAATTGTAATGTGGGATTAATTGAACTGGGAAGTGTGAATGCCCATACATCTCGTGCTCATCTGTATATTTGAAGTGGCCCAAGATAAGATAAAAGATGACTTTCGCTGTCTCTTCAAGGCAGCCAGGCAGGTTTGAGTCTCAAGCTTTTGTCTTTATCCCGAGCTCTCCCACTGCAGAGAACACTTCTCCACCAGCAGACCCCGGCAGGAGGCCGCGGCGTTCCCCAGGCCTCCTCCGGCAAGCCGTACGGGAATCCTCCCCCCTCGCAACTTAATTCCCGCCGGAGCGATTTGATTACGCTTCTGTACAATTTCATCCTTCCTAGCCTTCTTCAGGCTCGAGTTAAACGGAACATTGGGATTGGCTGAGCTTCTTCCTCCCGGGGCAGAAGGACACCACCTCATTTGCATAAAAACTGTCAGATTAAAGCAGACGGCGTTTTGCATTTTCATTATCGCTCCCGAGCCTCTTTGAGGGAGGTTTTTCGTCGGGCAGGGACGCGGAGGTTCCGACACGCTCGCCGGTGAGTCACAGGACCGGTTGCAGTGGAAGGTGGAGCGCAAAACGACCAGGGCGTTGGGCCAACCGAGGGGCACGGCTGGCATAACTTTGTATTGGCAGCACTGTTTGTTTGCTTACAGGCACTTACGTCCGCCATGTTGCCACGGCCACCAACTATCCACCTGCCTGGCAGTTGATTTGCTTGTTTAGTAGTTTTTTTCCCTACAACTTCCTTCTAGTCAAATGAGGGAAACTTTGTGAGGAATTTAAATGTAAAACTTAAAGGTACAGGGATTTTTGTATTAAAACATTGTTACAAGACTGCAAATCCCTTCCTATCATTGGAAAAGGCTCACTGATATGTTGACTCACCCTCTGCCTGTGTTTATAGTCCTTAAATTCGGGTTTCAAAATATACAGTTGATGGACCGACACAATAATTGTGTACAATAATTGAAGCTCATTGGTTGGAAATTGGTTCTAATTGCCGCAGCCAATGGCGCGGGGGGGTTGAGGGTGTTTGTTGCTGCAATTCCTCTCTTGACCGTTAGGAGTCCAAAATTGCCTATCTCGTACCTTGAACCTTACATTCAGCCATTACAGAACTGACTTTGAGATGAGACTCAGTAGCGGATGGTACCTGAACATGGTGCCGGCTACAGGGTGAGGAGCCTGTACTGATCAGCTGTTATCTCACACCTCGGTGTCTCTGCTGTGTATCTATACAGGAAAGCAGGGGTAGTATGTTCAGCATCTCTTCTCACTGAATGCCTTGATTAGCATACTTCAGACAGTGATAAGAACTTGAATTTGGACGTCTCGCGAGCGGAAGGCCGGTGGGGGCTTTCAGAAGAGAACGGTTTGATTGACGGTGTTTTTATAGCCAGCTCGACAACAGACAACACAACTTCATTTTCATTTCATCCCACAGACAACTATGAAAGTACAGTTTTTTTTTTTCCCCAAACAGAAGAGGAAAATAGTTAAATAAAAAGTTTGAGGCTGTGTTCCTTTTAGTAAAACTCATCAGGAGCTGCCTATCTGATTTTGGAGTTCAAACGTTTCTCTTCTCCTAGCCCAGACGCCCAAGTTTTTTTTTTTTTTTTGGCGTTTCTTTTTCCTAATCGCAGATTCTGATAATTTTGCACATTGTCTTTGGCGCCTCTCAAGTAATACAAATTGACTTAAAACTGAGCGGCGCAATCTTCTTAATCCTAATGAATATGCAAATAATATTGAATTCCCCTGAATAGTAAGGCCTTTTCAAAATTACACAGTTCAACACTTTGAAAAGGATTTCCATAAAAAGGCACTGTGCGGTGACAGATCGGGACGCGTCCCGCTGTAATGCAAATGCAATTAATGCTTCATTCAGCCGCCCGGACAGCTTGAGCACGAGCCGCGCTGTACTTCTCTGAGCCCCTCTGTCCGCCCTGAGCGCTCCCCAATTGGCACGTCTGATTTCTGTATTGAATCGAATGGGCCAGGCTCTGCTCGCTCACTCACTCCATACACACGCCACACACACATCATACACACGCCACACACACTATACACTCACACTCTCGCTCACACACTCCATACACACACCATACACACACACACACACCATACACACATCATACACACGCCACACACGCCACCCACACTATACACACATGATACACACGCACACACACCATACACACATGATACACACACCATACACACATCATACACGCGCACACACACCATACACACACCATATACTCTCTCTCTCTCTCTCTCTCTCACACACACACACACACACACACACACCATACACACACCATATACTCTCTCTCTCTCTCTCTCTCTCTCTCTCTCTCTCTCTCTCTCTCTCTCTCTCTCTCTCTCTCTCTCTCTCTCTCTCTCTCTCTCTCTCTCTCTCTCTCTCTCTCTCACACACACTCTCTCACGCGCACATACACACCCTACACACACACACATGCCATACACACACACTCTCTCACGCGCACATACACACCCTACACACACACACATGCCATACACACACACTCTCTCTCTCTCTGACACACACACGTCAAGCTTCTTCATTATCTGCACTCACGCGCTCTGCTCAAATCAAGCCCATTGTAGCGGGAGAGGGTGCTCTGTAGATGCTCTGAAAAGAGATCCGTGAACAGCGGGCGGCCGGGAAAAGTTGGCGCTAGCCGCCTGCTCCGCCGGCCCTGTGGCACCTTCCCCTTTCCAGGGACCCCCGCCATTGGCACCGGGACCCCTCCAGTGCGGCGGTTGAGAGCGGAGCGGTTAGTGTCCGAGCGGTTAGCGGCTCGGTCGCACCGCTCCCACTCACCCCTGGTACAGCCTCGCCATGCCACAATGCCGGCTTTCACCGTCCTCGCCTCAGGGCCCGGCCCCCTCCCCCACTCCGAGAGCGCCGCATTGTGACACTAACCCTGCGTGTCACTCCTGATTGCCAGGGCCACACACAACAACATAATATACTTTATGCTTTTATCTTATTTATGTTTCTTGTGAAAAGGCTCCTCCGTCAAGCTTTTATTACCGCAATAGTGTTTTAGTGCGCTTTCATCTCGCTCTGTCGTACGGCCCCTCAGGCTGGACCGAGAACAGAGCATTCACTCAACCCCCCCCCCCCCTCCAAAACCCCTCGCTAATCCCTGCCCCAGTGCCTTGTGCTCTCTGCACAGAGGTGGGGGGGGACCGAATCTGCCTGATCAAAAAGGCTGAGCAGGCACGTCACGTGCTGTAAACGCACACGCCGGTGGGATTAGTGTCGCCCGGGCTCCGGCTCGTGTTGACATCACCCCGCTCACCTCCGGCTCGCCGGCACCACGCAGGTGAAAGGGGCCCCCTCCCGGAGCAGCCACGTGCCATCTGAACTCTGGCGGCTTCTCCGTGTCAGTGAGGAGGCACCCTGAGAGGGGCGGGTTTGTCTGTGCGGTTCGAAACGTGCGTTTCAGTCCCTCGAATTTTCAGGACCCTCTTGTAATTGCTTCATTAACCACTCTGTTGTATGTCAGTAAACAGGGCAGTCACCCTGTTCAATTAATGCCGTTCGGCTAAGTTTGCTACACCCTTGTTCACGCTCCTGCTCATGCCTGCACGCACACACACATACACGCACACACACACATATATACGTGTGACACCCCAACACACGCATACACACGCACACACACACACACACACACACACGCATATATAAAATCTGACACCCCAATGTACACACTCACACACACACACGGTCTTTTGGACACACTCACAAATTTGTGCTTGTGCACTCACACAGATGTTTCCATTCTGTGTCCATTCCCCATGCTGGCCTACAGGGGGCAGTGTGTTCTCACAGTCTCAGAGTGCAGGAGCAGGAGAGGCTCAGCAGGACGAGTGTGCAGCAGACTGCAGGGAGCTGCAGAAGGCAGTTATGGAGTAGCGCTCTGTGGAAGTGTCCCTATGACTACACATGCTTCTGTTCTCAAGAATGCAGATTTACGTGTAGTTTCTGTTTTAGACCCACTGGAGGAAATGAGCAAGTCAGCAAAACGAGCAGATTACGCCACTGGCAGCTGAGCACATTGCATCTTGCGTATTTGCCGACGTCCCCCTTGTTTTAACCTAGCATTTAAAATCAGGAATGGTCTCCTGACTGACACCCCATGGTCTTCTTACCAGGAGACCATGTTGAGGAATGATCAAGTTAACCGCACATGGTATAGCATTCATGCATAATGTGTACAAACAAGCAAGTACGTGTCTTAAATGCACCCTGACCCTTGTCGTGGGGCAGTCACTCGTTTGGACAGGAGGAGTGCCTCGAACCCACAGTAGTGTTCAGACGTGACCTCGCCGAGGTCCCGGGTGTTCGGAGTGAGGCCCAGCCCTCCCCCCCCAGCGGCCCACCTTCGATCGAGACCACCGCGGCTCGCCCGCCCGCCGGAGGTCAGGGAAAGCTCGCCGTTCAAACACAGAGTTACACCGAGGAGGCAGGGAGCTCTAATATATAACACAGGCCCCCTCAGGGCTCTCTGGCCAATAAACAACATTGCTCAATACAGGAATGTATTGGAAATCACCACCGATGACATAAGCCTAGAGGGCAGGTCTTGGATCAGTTTTTCACTCAAGACCCGGTAAAAAGATGTCATTTATTTTACAATTACATCCATTAAATATGCATGAGTCGGAAGTCTCTAGAACCCAGTCTCTCCAGGTTGCTCTTTGTCCTCATGTATTTTGCCCTCCAGTCGAATCGAGGGAGACGTGTTATTTCGGTCTCCGCCGAACAGGTGTTTCTCCGGCCTGCTGCAGGGATTTCACACAAGGGGGGGGGGGATCTGCGCACGGTTCCTTTTTCCGTGTCCCTGACGTTTCCGTTAAACCGACGGGGTGCCTTGAGGTGTGCTGAGAGGGAGGAAGAGGAAAGAGTGGTTTGGCAACTTATCAGGAAGGTGACAGGAGGAGAAACGTGGAGGATGATTTAAAGGAAGAGCGGCAGCTAAACTCACCGTGTTCCCAACACCTAGTTAGCTGACCGTGTTCCCGACAGTGCAACTTTCATGACGAATAAGTAAAAAATTACTTCCAGATCAGCTTTGGTTTTTTGTGTGTAAAGTGTAATTCCTTCCGTTTTCATAAAAACTTACGGGTTACGGGTCACATACGCGATCCATTTCAGCATACAGGGACAGAGTAATAGTGCTCCACTGCGACATTGTGGTGGGGAAGCTGTTGCTAATGAGAGACTACGAACCGGGCAGGCTTATACGGGGGTGTTCGGAACTGTATCTTCCAAACACAGGGACGTTGTGCAGTTATTTGTTGTTTTCTCTATAATCATTGGTCCAGTTCACATCAATCAAAGTGTTTTAGTGTCCGAGATGGTCAATAAGCAGCCATAATCATGAACCACGTTTGCTCCGACTTGCCACCTAAAACCAAAAAGCCTTAACCTTCACAGGGTTAGTGTCAGAGGTGTAGTGAGTCGCTTCGCACTCTCCGTCCAAAGACACAGGAGTGTGAGATCATGGCTGCATATTAGCTTATTATAATTAGGTACACATATTAGGTGAGGCTGTAATTGGGTCATGCATAAAAGACCGGATTGTCCTCTATGTTACAGCTTCGTTGTCTAACTCCGCGGGTGTCATAATCCAATTCTGGAGGGCTGCCGGTTTTCGGTTCGTTTAATTTGTTGATTGGCTTAAGAATCTACTGTACACTCTGTTCTCAAGGCCTTAATTGGCTGTTGATTGAAACCAAAATCTCCTCTCCAGGATGTAAATTTGATACCCCTGGTTGCCCAATGCAGGAGCAAATTCCGGAAATCTCTTTGGTTTCTTGTGGCTGGTCTTTGTCTAACATCTCCTGACCGCTTCGCACCAAGACCTCGGGGGTTAGGCGGCCATGTGGTTTCTAATCTATTCATCAGTACTACGGTTTCTCCCCCACTTCAGTTTGAAGTCGCTCGGCATCTCTCCCTAAGATTGTCTGGCTGAAAATCTTCTGGCTTTCTGACAGATGACAGGCAAGCAGGCTTTCTCCCCCTCCTCTTACCCCCTGAACACGCATACCAGAATTGTGAAAGATGACTAATGTAAAATGCTCCCAACATGGAAAAATTGTGAGAAAAACATTAACGCACCAGGCTGTCTGGATTATTATTTCACCAATAACACTGCACACACAGCATCACAGGGAAGTCTTACCATTATACACTCAGTGAGCACTTGATTAGGTATCGCTGCTGTAGCCTATCCACTTAGAGGTTTGACATGTTGTGTACGGGGCGGCCTGTAGTAGCGTAGTGGTTAAGGTACATGACTGGGACAGGCAAGGTCAACAGTTCTAATCCCGGTGTAGCCACAATAAGATCCGCACAGCCGTTGGGCCCTTGAGCAAGGCCCTTAACCCTGCATTGCTCCAGGGGAGGATTGTCTCCTGCTTAGTCTAATCAACTGT
Organism: Conger conger; assembly: GCF_963514075.1. Classification (NCBI taxonomy): domain Eukaryota; kingdom Metazoa; phylum Chordata; class Actinopteri; order Anguilliformes; family Congridae; genus Conger; species Conger conger. The sequence goes on along the minus strand of NC_083760.1, from coordinate 49,676,945 downwards.
ACGTCGCTCTGGATAAGAGCCTCTGCCAAATGCCATTAATGTAATGTTGTGTGTTCAGAGATGCTTTTATGCATACCACTGCTGTAATTTGGTGGTTATTTGTGTTATTGTCACCTTCCTGTCAGCTTTGACCAGTCTGGCCCCTCTCCGCTGACCTCATTAACGAGGCATTTTTACCCACAGAACTGTTGCTCACTGGATGTTTTTTTGTAGTTCACAATATTCTGACTTATTGTGTGTGAAAATCCCAGGAGATCAGCAGTTTCTCAAACCACCCTGTCTGGCACCAAAAATCATTCCACGGTCAAAGATCACATATGACTGACATACTGACATTTGGTCTGAGAAACAGCTGAACCTCTTGACCTTGGCTGCATGCATTTACTGGCTGACGCATGATTGGCTGATATTTAATTATAAATATTTGCATTAACAAGCTGGTGTACGGGTCTACCTAATAAAGTGCTCACTGAGTGTATATTCCTTCCTACTATCAGAGAGCTAAAAAAAAGCACAATGCAAAACCGCGGTGTCCCTCGTCACATGGCAAGGGTGGTTTAGCTGGCGAAGCAAGCGTGGCATGGCGGTGAAGGATGGGGAAGCCTGGATTCGGTGGTAGGTCGTTCGGCACACACGAGGACCCTGTCTGCCCCAGAGCTGCGGAGGAGCAATAACACAAGCAAACCTGACAATCACGCCAAAATAAATGAGTTGAGGGGTTTAAACAAGTGCACTGGGGGTTCAGCAGTCTTTTATCACTCATTTAAAAAGCTGGAAAGAAAACAATATTTATTACTTTTGGAGATAAGGGACTCCAAGGCACCAGTGGTATATGCTCTTGCGGTGAGTGGGGGGGGCGGGATTTCACCTTAATGAGATCTAATTTTTGGTGCGGGCGGGCTCTGTGGAGGAGCATCCTGTAGTTTTTTTTACGAGGCTGTTTTTCAAGGAGGTGTAATTTAATTTGCGCCGAACGGGAGGTAATAATGAAGCCAGGCGCTATTAATGACAGAGGCTTGGGGGGTCGGCGGGCGACGCTGTCCTTTCCCCTCCCCGGCGCCGATTCGCCGCTCCCCGGTAATTGGCGCCGGCGCTACCCGCGGTTCTGGGCAGGTCGCGGGCCGGAACCGGGTCGAGCCTCCGGCCCCGTCTGCGAACGACGAGACCGCGCTCGCCGAGCTCCCCCACAGGAAGTGATGCGGCCGGTGGACTTCCCTTATTACCCATGGAAAAGAAGGAGATGGGACACATCCATATTCGTGTCCCAGGCACCCGGGCTGGCAATCACCGACAAGGACTTGAGGGAGCAGTTTGCTTATAAATGGCAAGGAGCTGATCTGACTGCACTCTCTCTCTTGCTCAAGTAACCCGAGGAACCAAAGGCAATCATTCCAAACCAAGTGCTCTGCTCCGAAAGGCAATTTCCAGTCTAATCTCGATGATCAAAATTGTGATTTCATTATACAAATGGAGCGACCCATTAAATCCTAACATGCATTTCTGAGCAAATAAATATTTTGTAATGGCTGTCTTTGAGAAGCAGACTGCAGTGTTCAGAATCCCTCAATAGTTTTTTCTTTTTTCACATTACCAGAGACTACTTTGAGATCACGATTGCATTGCTGGTTTTTGAGGGAGTGTTTTTATGTCAGTCTGGTCCCTGAAAAAAAGAAAAAAAAGGTTGCTTGGATACACCTCTAAACACAGCTGCGTGAGAGCACTTTGCTTAAACATTGAAGGAAAATGAATAATAGGTGAATTTGACACTCGGAGCACTTATGGAGACACGATCATTTTAACGTTGCCATTAAATTTAGCTAAAATTTTGGTTGCTTCTAGTTGTCTGTAATTACACCGGTGTATAATTGTGATACACGTTAATTATAAGTCCAAGGGTTTCTTTCTTTGACTAAAGATTTGAATGGGGATAAAAAAAACCATTCAGAACTTAATCGCGGACAGTATGGCACACAATATTGAAAAAAAAAAAAAAAAATCTCAACTTTCCACTTTTGTTCAGAGAGCAGGCTGACACTATTGCACTGCGGCTTGGTATTCCTTTCTCATCGCCTGGCTCATCGGGAAGCCCCAGGGTTTATTTGAAAGGCCAGCACAGCAGCACAGCCCCCCCCCCGTCTCTCCGTATCGATCCGGTAACCGGGCCGCTGCTATAGGTGCGAAATCCGAGCCGCCATCCCGCACTGTTGACCGGTCTTTTTTTCTAATAGTGTGGAAGACATTTGGTGGTAGGGGGGAGAGCGAGCAGTGAAAGTACTGACCTTCATCCACCCTGAGGTTCTTCACCTGTGTGGAGAACCGCTGTAAGGTTTATGTTCATTGTGTTGCAGCAGTAGGCTTAAATTGTTATCGATCCCCCTCACCTCAACACAGAGTAAATAAGCTTTTACATAATTATTCATCCGGCAGCACCACAAAAACAACCCAGTTTTTTTTTAATTTTTTTTACCAAACGCCAGTCCCCCTTCCCCCCCCTCCAGCATCACCTTGGCCCTCATTTTTTTCAGTTCTCGCTGGCACGGGAGATTGATTGTAGCCTTGGCCCAGGAGTTCACCCGCCTTTGAAAGTTAACAGTTGTTAATGAGTTTAGCCCCCGGAGCAAACGATTTTATCTTGTTCAGTAACCAGCACTAATTAGCTTCAAACACTCGGGCAGCGGAGAGACAACACCGCCAGGCCCCCACACGGAGGAAGCGTGGATCTCCCGCTCGTTAGTGCGTCGGGACCAGGTGACTGGGGGGGGGGCTTGATTACAAACCGTAAATTTGAATATGATTGGAACAGTGACCGGAGGCTATGCATCCCACTCCCTGACAGTGACAGCCACAGGAAAGGTTTACAATTAACTCCAACAGATTTATCGCCACACAGTGCTGTTTGTGTTGTGTTTCTAGCATAACGTCATCCCTCTGTGAGAAAGGAAATGTATTCTTAGCCATTTCCACTCATGATCTGACAACAGGAGGAACATGGGCCTAGGGTCTGAACAGTTATGTGTGTAGCATAGCCATTATCACCGAGTACATCTCAGTGGAGCTAGAAATAATGTTATGTTTTTTTGCATCTATCATCTATCATTCTGTAGATGTTTGACAATGAAGCAAAATTCTATAGCTGTTTGATAATGAATCGAAATTCCATAGGCGTTGACAATTAACTAAAATTCCAGAGTTGTTTGACAATAAACCAAAACTGTATCAGTGTTTCACAACGAACCAACATTCCATAGGTGGTGCTGGTGTTGTTTGGTAATGAACCCATTGGGATGGGTTTATATGGTCATTACAAGCTTTCTTCATACTGTATATTGCTGGTACACCCAGGCCGGACCTTTCAGGCCGAGTCATTAAGGTTTATTATTGACTCCAGTGGTCCCCCTTGTTTGCCCCTCGGCGATCGTGAAGTGAGGTAGGGGTCGGTTCTGTGGTCAGCCTGTGCAGGTCTCTCTCTGACCCCTACGGTCTCCCCCTGGTGAGCCATCTCTCTGTTCTGGTGTGGGTGTGTGGTGGGGTGGGGTGGGGGGTAGGGGTCTCTCGGCATTGAGACTCTAAACCACAGATTCTTTGTACTGTACTTTGTGCTTCTGTATTCCTACCTTGCTCTTTGCTTCTTAAGAATAAGAGGTGCCAGGTAAAAGGTAAAGGTAAAGCTCTCGTGCTAAGTTGCAGGACAAAATGGCAGCCACTGCAGTATTTTATCTGGTCATACCCCTTCATTAGTTTTCTGAATTTTGTAAGCTTTTTGCCTCGGCTGCAGGCTGGCAGAAGGTTCAGAATATGGAGCAGATTATTTGATGACTATTGCAGGGGTCCTCACTCCTGGTCCTGGAGAGCCGCAGGGTGCTGCCTTTTGTTGTTACTCAGCAATTAATTGTAATTACACAGTTAAGTGACCTCATCTGGTTTCTTGGGTCTGAATTGGTTGCTGATATTAAGGTGAAAGCAAAAACCAGCACACCCTGCAGCTCTACAGGCCCAGGAGTGAGGACCGCTGCTCTATGGAATCAGTGATGGAACCGTGCACACGGTTTGCCATTTTTGTGTAAGTGCCATCTTGTTGTGATTATCTGGGCATCAGTCACCTTTACATGCTGTGAGTGCTGAGAGATGAGTTTCTCATGTAGTGCACATTCATACAAGCATAAGATTCCAATTTCTGAGAACCAGACAGCGTGTTTTTCCTGTATTTAACTCCTTTCTAAACCTGCTAATAATATATATTTTTGAGGAAGCATAATGTACAAATCGTGCTAGTTTCACTCTGAATCGTACCCGTTCATTTTGTGTGCAACTGCTTTCACTTAGCACCTAGCGCTCAGTGTTACGAGATGGAAAAGACTATCCCACGAACGATAAAACCGCACTATAGAATTTTAATGAACGCAACTCGAATTGAATGCAGTTAAGTGGCTGGTAAGGCTCTCTAAATTACCTGCCACTAGATACCTTTGCATGCATTAGGCGGGTCGGTGGGCCGGGGGTGTAAATCTTAAGCCACTAATGGAGTACGGTGTCAGTATATTGACTTTAAGAGGACGGTAGTATTGCCGAGCACAGCGTCGGTGTGGCGTTTGGGCTCCGAAGTCATCCAGCAGCTCTATCTGCTGAGTGTGCATGGTGTGTGATATCTGAGTGTGCTGTTGAATGTCACATCCTGTGCAAAGAACAGCTTGGCTGCTTCTCCACTGTGGATCGCTGTCGGCTGCAGCCAGCGATGATTATGTGGAGGGCGCTGAGGTGTGTGTGTGTGTGTGTGAGAAACCAACTTTGTGAGAGTGTGTTGGAGAGGGAAAGAGTGTGAGAGAGAGAGCATTTGTTGACAGTGTCATTGTTTCTGTGAGTGACTGCATTTGGCTGGGTGTGAGAGTGAGTGTGCGATTGTGCGTGTGAGACTGAATGTGAACATGTATGTGAGAATGAGAACAAAAGTGTGTGAAAGCATGTGTGGGTGTGTGAGAGTGCACAGTATGTGTGTGAGCATGGGGAAGGGAATCTGTGTGATATGTATGTGTTTTGTGTGTATGTGTGATCTGAGTGCATGTATTTGTGATTGAGGTTGTGTGAGTGTGTGCAGAGGCCTCAGTAGATAGGAACATGCCCGCCGCCCGACCCCCCCCCCCATCCACCACAAGGATTGACCTGCACATTTTTGGTTCAAACACACAAGGGTGTCCAGTCTCTTAGTTGAAGAGAGCTCATGAGTGTGTGTGCTTGTATGTGTGTGTGTTTTGTCTTCCATCATGAGCTCGTTCACCTTTGAAAGACTGCGTATCTCTATCCTTGACCCCTGCAGAACTTGATAGAATATGCTATGGAGTGCAGATGCATGCGTAAGCATGTGGGTTGCTCTTCTCTGACCGTGTACTTTATTTAATATACATTTTCACTACACAATTTCTTCTCTATCTGCAAGGCCTCTTTCTCTCTGCTCATTTCCCTGTGTTTATTAACATCTGTATTTAACTTGTCTTGGTTTTCAGCCATACAGGCAAACATGCATTAAGACCGTCTGAAATCTTCTGAAAAGTTTTAGCAAATTGGACCATGTTCCCATTCCTCGCTAAATTCGTCAGTCGTTTCACAGTTTAGTGTTTTTTGTTCTCGCCCCTGACGGTGTTCTCGGTGGCAGACAGGCTTCTGGTGACAAAACTGTGAGAAAGAAAAGCCAGCGAATGCGAAATGTCGCAGCGAGCGGCGGGGTGCCGTTGAGCGTTTCTTCTGCCCTCGCCCCGTCCGTTCGCCGTGGAAACAGAAGAGGCTTTGGCGTGGAGTGGAAGCCCAAACGGGAACGCGGGGGGAAGACGGACCCGTGACAACCAGAGAGCGCAAGGCGTGCGGTGACGGTGGGCTCCCGGCTGAAACGCCTCGCTTCCGGCACGACCGCGCTAATGAGACGCTGCGCGAGCGCCCACTGTTTACGCCGCGGAATATTCTGGAAACGGTCCAGAGCCCCTGGCCTTCACCGTGCTCCCTCACTGAACACCAACTTTGCCCAAGCGAGCAGAGTCTGCCCTGGGAGTGGGTACTAATTTAATTTGGCCCTGCGTGCAAAAAAAAAATGCCTAAAGAGTTGTTTTTATTATGTATTATTTTTTTCACACTGGGTTGAATCATCCATCAAAGTGCGATAGATGACATATTGCGTCCCTCTGATCAAAACAAACAAATCTGCGGTACCTGGGACTCGGCCTCTCCTGTCCAACACGGACGCCTTGGCAGGCCTTCTGCTTTAATTAGAGCGATCAAGGGAACGAGCGCTCGACAAATCATAACCCAGTAGGATCGCACCCTTATGAAGGTTTCTTCGTTTAATAACACCGCCAGCATTTACATACATTTGAATTTCCCGTTAATATTTATGCACGTGTCTGGAAATCTGAAGTAAATTGATAACAGCCACCATAAATAAAAGATCTGGAGCGCGCCCGCAGTGACTGAGCGTAAATTATGTATGCGCAGAAGTGAGGTGAATGTAGGTAACGGGGAGGGAAGATTTGTATTTATTTTTTTGCTGCCTTGTCAGGAATGAGCCGGATAAAGTTTAAAGACGGGAGAGGAGAGATGGGGCTGAAAAGAGCCGGCAGCCCCGCTGTCTGACAGAGCAGATTGGGTGTTCGTCATCTTTTTGGAAGGGAGTGGCGGATTGTCTGAGGAGAACACGTTGTTCGCGAGCGAAGCGAGAGGCTGAATGTCGAGAGCTGCTTCTGCGTATGCTGCTCTCTGTTCTGTCCGACTGCCGTCTGACAGACGACCTCTTTTTGGAGTCACCCTTAGAGCTGAATATTATAAAAGTTTGCTCAGGGGGAAAATAATAATTTTGTGACTGTTTTGGCATAATCATTGTTAGTGGAAAAAAGTATAGTGTTATATTATGATCAGATCTGGGTCAAATATGTAATTGTTTTGGATTCAAATACTCTTCTGTGCTTGACTGATCTTGCCTGGTGCAGTTGAGCCAACTAAGAGGACCAGAAGGGGGGATTTGCACTTTTCACAGTATTTCATAGGTTTCCATTCACCAGACAAGCTCAGTAAAGTGTAGAAAAGTATTTTAATGCAAAACAATGACATACTGCATTTGACACGGGTATGTTTGATATTATATGAAGTCATTCAGGTTAAATGAAGGCTGTGGTATTTATGAGTTCAGTGGTGTGGCCTGTGGGTCTCGCACTGAACCCAGAGGCAGCCGGCGACGACCGCCCTGCCGGACAGGGCTTAACGGGCGTGGCCCTGGGGTGGGGAGTTTCAGTCAGCAGTGTTTTCCCCATCTCCTTGCGCAGATGCAGGTCTTCAACAAAACACGTGTGTTAACACACTGTTTATTTCTGGCCTGCATATGCAAGCATACCATATAAGGCAAAAATACACATGTGGAACCTCCATACTTACATGGTGAAATAAATAAAATGTATAAAAAGCACCCGCCTTATCTTGGGGCACCATTGGCCATCTCTGTGTCCTTTTGGGAAGCGGGCTGGCAGAGAGGGGTCTTGGCACCGTAGAGATGGAGCCAGCGAGAGAGCAGTCTTCTTGTTCGGGCGTAGCCTGAATCCTGTTAATCTGTAAACAGTCGATGGCATTGGCCTACATTTGGCCTCGATCAGAATAAGCAGTGAGGAAAGCTGGGCTCCGGGTGCCCTAAGCCTCAGGGTGTCTGTCTGAGCCCAGGCCGTATGGAGTCGCCTCCCCACTGACGCGATCCCCACCACTCAGACTGACTGCTAACCTACTGCAGACCCATGTGGTGGAGGTCTGTAGTCTCTCCTCCTTCAGGACAGGAGTGCTGGTCTATAGTCTCTCCTCCTTCAGGGCAGGAGTGGTGGTCTATAGTCTCTCCTCCTTCAGGAGAGGGACAGTGGTGGTCTATAGTCCTATAGTCTCTCCTCCTTCAGGAGAGCTGCGGTGGTGGTCTGTAGTCTCTCCTCCTTCGGGGGGGCTTTGTAGTAACATACCAGGGCCGCCCCGGGAAAGTGAGACTAAGGGGCCTTGGTTTCTGTCTTGCAGAGGCCGGGTAAACACTCTGTCAGCCTGGCCCCACAGCACGACTTCAGCACGGGCTCATTTTGTAATCGTCCTCATGTCTTTCATCGAGGGATTGGCTGCTAACGGGGACCGCGGCTAATGACGAAGGTCAAACGCAGTAGCAGGCGGGAGCAGCCACTGGAAAAAATGAGGGGAAAGAAAAAAAACTAGAAAAAGGTTCATTTAATAGACGGCCATCTCCCATCGCTCGTCAGGATACGGTGAAGGATTTATTAGCCGTCCGCATATGGAGATTTAATTCCATCTAACTTTAAAGCCCGTCGCTTCTACCGGTAGAGTGCGAGAGGGTTTTCTGATTATAATCCCACATTATCGCTCAGTTTGCAGTGCCCATTAGCTTCGGGGCATTTATTTTAGTATTTTATTTTCTCAGAGGAGGAGGATAAACGGCAGTAATCACCTGTTGTGTAAATGAATTTCACCGGTGTCTGTTGACAGTGTCGCGTTTGGATCGACTTCATAAACGGTAACAGATGCGATTTAAGTCCTGTGAGTTCTGCGCTGCATAACAATTCGGTTTGTTGTGTCATGACCCCTGTGTTCTTAAACACACTTTCCCAACGGCGTTCCCGTATCCCTCCTCTTAAAACGTAGCGAGAGGGGCACGTTAGAAAGTGCCAGTTGGAGATGTGTATTTAGTCAAATGACTTGCTGCGTTATCTTCAGCTCTGAGGCGTGTTTACAGTATACCCCGTTATCGAAAGGAACCTGTGTTTACACTTCGGTGGCGCGGCGACAAAATCTCTTTGGGTCATTAAAGTGAACGGGGAGGGAGGGAGGCTGTTTGTTTTACTGTCGGACTGCTCGGTAAAATCTATCGGAGGCAAAGACATGTTTGTATTTAAAGTGAGGCCCGACCAGGCAGGTGCTCCTGCAATCCTCAGCCGGGGGTTGTCGAGGACCGAAACGTCTCTCGCTCCCGTTTTCCCACACAACCCCCTATTATGAATATTGTATTGTATTATCATTGTCACCATTATTATTATTGCAAATGTTTGCAGGGAATCTTTTTGTTTTGTTTTGAGTGACGGGCAGATGGCTGACGGCGTTAATCTCTGAAATCTGCTGTTTACCTGCAGATGCGCGAGAGCCGGCGGCCAGCTGCCGTTCTCTGTTTGCCGACAGTCGCCCCATCCCCCCCCCCCCCCCCCCCAAGCGTGAAAATGCCCCGTTCTCCTCGCCGAGGATCCTGGTCCTGTGTGCAGAACAGGTTTCCAAACTGACAACTTGTGCGGTTTCACCCTATTACTCATCTGTTTGGTTAAGAGCGACGGTTGGGTGGGGGGAGCCTTTCTGAAGCACGAAGACAGACTGTTCCTCATTATATCTTGTGTGCATAGAGAAGCAGGACAGCTCGGTGTCAGGTTTCACACAGGACCAAAAAAGATATTTTGGAAATAATGAAAGCACGGTGTGCTGGTTTGATCACAGTTTTTGTTCTCGTTGGCGTGACGTATAACGGTGTTAAAATGAAAAACAAACTCAATACGTATTCATTCAAACATAGACTATAAATGCAGTTAAAGGTACAAAAGGTACGATTTTTGTGTTAAAACATTGTTACATTTTAAATCCCTTCCTATCATTGAAAAAGGCTCACTGACATGTTGACTCACCCTCTGCCTGTGTTTATAGTACTTCAATTCGGGTTTGAAAATATGCAGTTGACGGACCGACACTGTACCAAAACATTGTATAGCTGTACAATAATTCAAGCTTATAGGTTGAAAATTGGTTCTAATTGCCCCAGCGTGGGGGGGATTTCAACGTCCCCGCGTTCACCGAGAAGGGGTGGGGTAAACAGTGTTGTGGTTTCAGGGTGTTTGTTGCTGCAATTCCTCTCTTGGCCGTTAGAAGTCCAAAATGACCTATTGTACCTTTAATCACACGTACACTGATGATGCTGATAATAGTAGGCTGTCGTGGAGCAGCAGTCTAGAGCAGCTCCATCTGATATATGCTTTGTGTGGGGAAGTTGGAACAGAAGCAAGCGCAAGGCAGCTGCATTCAAATTAAGCCTACTTATCTTTTATGGGTTTATTGAATGCCCTTTTGTGTTTGCTGTACATACAGTTTTGTCCTGCCCTTGGTTGGCTAGACATATGCAGTAAACTGGGCACTTGGAGCCATGAATCAGCCCAGGAGTTTGTTGTGAAATGCGTACCGAACACTCAGTTTGTCTGAACGGGAGGGAGGAGAAAAAAGATTGTAGCTGAACTTCATGCGAGAACATGCCACCTGTCGCAGCCATGACCACAGGCTATAGTTACAGACCTTGCTTGGAAAAATAAACTGACAAAGAGCTACAGTGCCTATTCACGGACAGAATAAAGTGTTTTCTCATGAGTGTCCTCAATGTCTATGAGTCGCCAGGTCACCTGGTTGCATGAACAATCCTGCTTTGACGGGCGGGGCCTGGGGTGCGTGAGGCCAGGCAGAGAGAGGCCCCATCTCACACCGTGACCCGGGTCCCACTGCTTCGTTAGCCTCCTGCACCTCTTGGGGCTCATAGGGCCACCTGCTCGGGGGCCTTCTCTCCTGGCTCACCTGTCCTCTAGCCAAAGCCTGGCTGGCGGGGTGCGGTTATTCATCAACCACAGCCCTAGCACCAGGGGGGCCTGGGTGCGGAGGTCCACCTGCGAGGGAGCGGGGCCTGCCTTTTACGCTGGGGGGGGGGGAGGAGGGGGGCCGCAGTGGAAGTGAACACTGCCGAGGGCATTCGCCTTCCAAATGGAAAAAGAAATGCGTATATAGTACCTGTTTAGGCAGCGGGGCAGGCCTTGCTCCCCGGCTCTGGCGTAATAGTTTGACGGCCCCCTTAAGGGCCGGTATGGGAGGACGTGCCTGCATGAAATGAGTCGCGGTTGGCTGGTTTGTGAGAGTTGGGGCGGGGGGGATCCGAAGTGCGGACGGGGGGCGCGTGATAAAGAGTAAGTCATGCGATATGACAGCAGGAAGGGCCCCCTGACCTATCGCGGTCTCCGAGCGCCCCGGGCGCCACGGCACCACTCGCGCCGTGGCGGGGCAGAGGTGCATCAGCGGTCGCCCCGGGCCGGTGTCGCCGCCCCTCCACCGCTTCCCGGAATCGGCCGCCCGTTGTTTTGTTGGGTAAAGCGCGGGGCGCTCGCCACCCCCCGGCTCGCCTGCCCCCGCACGCATCACCATCTCGCAGGCCCTCTCTCTCTCTCTCTCTCTCTCTCTCTCTCGCATTCCGATCCGCTTGCTTTTCTCTCTCCGGGCTCCTCTTGACCTACAAGACGGGAAATGTGTGTGCCTGCGGTGGAGAGGACGTCCGCAAGTGCTTCTCAGATGACATTCCGTCTGCCACTCTCCGGACCATCAATTGGGAATGTACAGTATTTGCGTGAGAGAAGGGGTGGGGGATGTCAAGTATATACTGCTCTGCAATGTTAAGCGACAGTGACAGTGACAGTGACAGTATGCATTTGGGGTATGACTTCCAATAGAAAGGACATGGAATTTACTCCCATCTAATCAAGATGGTTAGACGAATTGACTACAGTGGATAAAACAAATGACTGGGAAGTAATGTTAATGTTAATGTTCCAGTGTAAATTTCTGCATATATCTCCCTTGTAATGAGAGAAGGTGCTTCAGTCTTGCAGTTGGGAGGTTATGATTATGTCATTGGCAAAAAAATAATTCCTGGAATGATTTCTATGCTTACAAATATCATTTGTATAAATATATAAACATTTTAGGTCCTGGAATTGACCATTGTGGCACACCCTTATTGAGAACAATGGAGTCTGACCTTACATTTCCGTGCTTTACTAATTGGGTTTGGTCATACAGATAATTCAGGAACCATATTGTTGGATTTCATCCAGTATAAGCTTTAATTAGTGACAAATGGTTGACGGTATCAGAAAGCTTTCATTAAAATCTGTAAAACAGCCACACAGACTGCCTTGCTTTCTGTGGCTGTGTTAATATCATCCAAAGCGGTCAGTATTGGTGTCAGTTGTGATAGGAATCAAACTGATTTAATTCAAGAAAAAATGAATGCCTCCCTTTAAATACAATATCATTGCCGCTGGGATAGCAATGATTTGTTTACATGTTATTTTAGTAGAATGCCATGCTTTTGGAAATTGTAAAAACTCCTGTGATCATCCTTTTCATGGTAATCCACAGAAAGCTAGCAGAAGTGCACAGTCCCTCTAGTTATATGCTGCCATTCTACTGCCAACAGTGCCTACGATCTCCACTGGCAGCGGTGGCCCTGTTCTCCAATGGGGACATTGACCTGTCCTGTTCTTCTGTGCGCATGTGGTTACTACAGAGACTGTACATTTCTACTCTCCGTACATGCTTTGACTGACCGTGCATGTTCTGAGGCCCTCCCCTTCAGCACTGCATTGTGTGAGCAGGGCTGACCGTTTATTGTGATGAAAGGAAACCGCGCTCTTTACCTGACATTCAAGTTCTCCTCAAACTTGAGGCCAGGACTGATGCTTACCTGGGCCGACCACCGTGCCCCATAGTGCAGTGGGTAAATTACACATGCAGCAGAGACCGTCTCCTCAGAGACACGTTATGCATTTGTTTGTCCCTCTTCTCCTTGCCTCGGCTTGCCGGCTGGAGACTTGCATTTCAGTACGGTTTTAATTAATGAAATCCGTGCATGAATTAAAAACCTTAGCATTGTACTTAAACCGGGTCCCTGCAGACACATTCTGACACTGCAAACACCACGAGATAATGACCCTAATTCAGGCGGACTGATTGTTATGGACTGAATACCAAAACAAAACCTGTCACTGCAGAAACGCTGTTTTGCATGACAAAGTTGAAAAGGTGCCAAAAAAAGAAAAGGGAAATTCATCCAATTCAGATTTGATTCAAATACAGAAAGCTTACATGGCCTAAAAAACTCAAATCTGTTTTCTACCTGGTGATGGTAATTTGTAGATGAATGCCACTGATTGGCCAGGGATTGAACTTTTCTGCTGTGCCTGGTTCAACACAATCGTGGTTGGGGGGAAAATAATGAAAACCGGCAGTACTGCTGTCTACGACGGCTAGATCTGACTATCCGTGGCCCGTATCATGACAGTCCAATACAAACCGCTTTTCTTACTGTGCTGTTTGTGACTTAATTTCAGACGGAATGTCCTCGCTGTTCAGGAGGTCAGCAGGGAGGACTGCTGAGGATTCAAGCTCTTCTCCAAACAGCCTATATGTTTTACGCTCTTTTGATATGTTACCGTGTATGTACGCAGACTGCCAGACATAAACACATAATAACAGTAACAACTTTAAATCATAATGAATATGCTCTGACATTAGTTATACCTGTCGGACAAGTATGTTGGAGCACCAATAACTTAACTCAGTGACTGGCCTTAGATCAGGGCAATTTTCCCTTCTCCTCCTGTTTTAGGATTTGTCTACTGTGTTTGAGTTGGTTCATAAATCCCATGTCGGTTACCAATGTTTCATTATTAAGTTGAGCTTTCCTGCACTTCTATTTCTACATTCTTCCTATTCATGTACACAGCAGGGTCCCAACTGAATCAATTTTATTGCTTTGTGTAATCAAAAGTATGAAATTAAGAACTGTACCAGGAGTTTATGAAGTTTATCATGAATGTTTATTTGTCTTCCCTTGCAAATTAGTTTTTAAAATTCAACTGGCTTTGCAATGGCTTTGACTGCCTTAGAAACTTTATAAAACAGCTTTAGGAACACCGATGATTAAAGGAATAGTGTAATGAATTATTGAAAGCAATTTCGTAGCTTTATAATAAGAGAGATAAAATCATGAGGAACCCCTTCTGTTACTTAAAAATGAAGTGGCGCTCTAATTAGTTTACCCCATTTTACCCTTCCAGTTTTGTTGCGTTCCACAGTTAGGTTAAATCCGCTTCACGGTATCAGTGTGGTCCTCCATTAGATGATATTTTATGAAATCAGTCATGGATGAAGAAGTTAGACCCAGTATCTTGCCATTGGGTCCTTGGATTTTAGAATGGGATGGATGCTAATACCTCTCCCCATCTGGATCTCTCCATTTCCCTCGGGGATACCACACTCACGCCATCACCCAGTGCACGGAACCTCGGCGTGGTGATGGACAGCAGACTGTCCCTTTCCGAGAACATTGCGGCGGTGACCCGGTCTTGCAGGTTCTTCCTATACAACATACGGAGAATCCGCCCCTTTCTCACCCCCTACTCGACCCAGCTCCTGGTCCAAGCGATGGTTCTGTCCCGCCTGGACTACTGCAATTCCCTCTTGGCTGGCCTCCCAGCGTCCGCCATCAGACCCCTCCAACTCATCCAGAATGCAGCAGCTCGTCTGGTCTTCAACCTTCCCAAATACTCACATGTCACCCCCCTGCTTACTTCCCTCCACTGGCTGCCTGTCATGGCTCGCATCAAATTCATAACATTGGTGCTAGCCTTCCAAGCAGTTAAAGGGTCTTCCCCAGCTTATCTACAAAAAATCATCAGACCCTACACCCCTGCCAGACATCTTCGTTCAGCCTCCACAGGCCGCTTGGCACCTCCCCCTCTCCGAACCTCCACCTCACGCTCACGACTACTGTCTGTTCTGGCTCCACGGTGGTGGAACGAACTCCCCGTTGAGGTCAGAACTCTCCCCACCTTCAAGCGCAAGCTGAAGACACACCTCTTCAAGCAGCACCTCTCCCCGTCCCTCCCTACCTCCCTGTGAACCTTAATTGTTGTCTCTGTGACTTGCTTTGTGTATCGGTATTTTTAGTTGGCTAGGTAAGCAGTGTTTGGATAATTAACTTTGGTCACTTTTGCTTTGTTCCAAAAAAAATAAAATAAAAATATTGGCCCTCGTCCTTCTCTGTTGTACAGGTAGCAGTTGAAATTGTACTTCCCTCTAGGGTCTTTCAGCGCACTTATCCCTGGTTATGGGTATGCACTTTGTTGTACGTCGCTCTGGATAAGAGCGTCTGCCAAATGCCAATAATGTAATGTAATGTAATGTAATGATGGAATAAGCATCGCAAAACAGGGTACAGACCCTGTGACAGACAGGGTCTGCATATGTGATGCAACGGGGTATCAAGGCGCAAATCTAAATTTGTTGTTTTTAATTGGATGTGAAACTAGAGAATCAGAGCTATGGAATTAGGTATCACTTTTGGGCATTGGCCTATCCATTTTGGAAATATGGCTTGTTAAAATATGTGTGTCTGACAGAAGTGGTTTTGAGGAATTTGTCAAAGTTTTGTCAAGAGTGTTTGTCACATTCTCACCTAGAAGTGACCTCGGGGTAAGAACTCTGAGTAGTAGTAGCAGGACAATAGGTCTGGGGCTGTCAACGAGCTGCATAATGTATGCATGAGCTTTAAGTGAGAGGTTTAAGAGTTATGGGTTATGTGGTTCAAAGAAGTGCAGTATTTTTTTAAAACCTCCTATTAGCGATATAATGTTTGTCCAGCATTATTGCATCAGTGTCGCCACCCTTAGTGGCCTATACTAAATATTATGAAATCATATCCTGTAGAATTTTCGAAAAAATGAAGGACACAACTGAAAACAGTGTTTCCCCCTGGGATTTTCTTCCAGCAGTGGCTTTATAGATACAAATGTGGTGCAACTGCGGCATCGAGTCACATACAGCTTAGCACGGACTCCTCTGACAGTTCACCCCATATGCACTTTTCCTCTGAACAATTCGAAGTAAACAACAGGTCTTCAGACAAAACAATTTATCTACCCATCCAGTATGTTATTAGTCTTAAAATAGTTCTAGGTACTTTGTTGTAGACCAATCCCAGGTGTTTTCTTCAATATATTTGGGGACACAGTCTCTTTTTTTCTGCTTAATGGCTGATTTAAAAAAGGTGTTTATATAAAAATATTTTGCAGCCCAGTTCACTTAAATCTTACTTAATTAGTTTAATCTGACAACGTCTGCCCAAACGCACGACATGTTTACCTGAAGTATCAAACAAAGCTTGTCCTCTGATCGACCCTCTCGTAATTGGTCCAGCTAATAGACCAAACATGCCTGCTCCATAGCCATTTATTGTATTAACAATAAGTACACATTATTGATTCACAGCCTTAGGAAGTGTGCCATTTCACAGGTACCGTTTTGAGTTGCTTTAGTGGAATTGTATGAAGTAAATGTATGAAATGTGTATCCTTATTCATTTACTGCTGTTTGCAGTGACTTCTCTTCAGTACGCCTCTAATCCCATATTTTCATTTTTAGCTTATGTAAATATCTCTGATTTTAAGATGTATTCCATAGTAATACTGATCAGGTCATGCCTTGTTGACTTCAGGGGGCTGTGAAATTTGTTCCCCTTTTTTCATTTTGGGACCGCATATATTTAGAGAACTGATGGATTTAACTTTAATTTATAGTATAGTTAGTGTACGATGCTCCTGAACTGACCTTCGCTATGCAGCTGATTTTGCTTAATTGTTTTGTTTGTCTACAGTAGTTTTTAAGGTGTTTATTTTTGGCTGGTCTGGCCAGACAAGCCTCACAAACTTGTGATTTGATGTGTAACGACTGGACTCGCTGAGAGAACATTATTAATGGTAGAATAACCGCCCGCTTGCTTTCTTTAAAACCTGTATTTATTTTATTTTTTTAGGGAGTCCCTTCCCTCCTTATGTATTTTTCATGTTATTTGGCAGTCTCAGGGGAAAGCAGAGATGGTTACAGATAAAGATGGGATCACGGTGCAGAAAGTGCCGTAGTGGGCAGCCAAACCGCTGGCTGTGTGGCAAGGTTGAGAGCCTACACTGGGCGGGAGTTTGCCTTGATAATCTGTGGCCTGGCTACACTCTCTCCAAAACCTGGGTTTATTTAAAATACCGTGCTGTCCCCTTTCCCAGGTAGAGATTTGAATGGCATACAGTCTATGCAATCAGATTGTTGTGCGAATCATTTTAAAATGAAGGTAGCCTGCCCTTGACACTCAAATGACACTTTCTCAGGTCTGAGTGTGTTGGCCGTTGTAGGGCTGCACTGTTTACGGAAGATTCTCTGTGAGGCTGCTGCACCTCTGCCATAGGGTTTCAGCCGTTATGTTCTTCCAGAAGGTTCTGCAGAAAAGGAAAGCATCCCTTTTGATGCGGGAAACGGAGTGGAAAATGACAGGTGTGGAAGATTGAAGCCTGTGGAGGTAGGGAGGCGGGAAAGATGGAAGGAAAGGAAGGATAAAGAAAGACTCATCCCTCATTTTAAGCCCTGGCTGGAAGGCAGCAGTCAGAAATGATTCGGCGGGGCTCCTCTCCTCCCCGGGCCCCTCCGGCCTCCCTCCCGCCGGTTCATCACTCCACCACGGCGGCTCGCCTTCATCCAGGAGCCCGTGTCTCGGAGGCGTAAGCACACTTTCATTAATTCCGTTGCCGGAAGGTGACAGTTTGTTAACATGGATGACAGTTGACACACACCCCTTGAACCCGGGCAGGACTGTAATGATGTCGGAGAAGAATCTGGAGGAGAACGTTGTTCTGTCAAGTTGACAGAAGGTTTTCCTTTTTTTATATATATATATATATATTTTTTTTTTGGATGATGCATACCTTGATGGGAGGGGGGTGTATGTAATGTTACAATGTACTTAAGTCCAGTAATGTTTCAGATGACTGCCTGCAAATGCATGTGGCTTTACTATAACCTCAGGGCAGTGTGGGTTGTGGAAGTAGAAGAAATAGCTTAGGGAAACTCAGGTGGACTGAATCGGCATCTTACTCGGAGCTCACCAGGTGATGATGGACCTTCACAAGGACAAAAAGAAAAAAAAACTTACGACACAGGCCGCAGTCTGCCAACATGCTATTTGTTGGAGTTGTAAATTTCAAAATAAGGATTCTGGCCTCTGGTGCCTTGACACAGAACCAGGAAATCAGATTTGAACCCATGAGACTGAACATACCTTTTTGAGCTCCGGAAAAAGAAAATCGTTCTGGGAGTCTGAGCTGGCACACTGGGAAAGTCTGAAATGCAAAGGGAACTGTGGGGAAGGGGGTTGTGTGCTAGGTGCAGCACACGGGAGACGGGCTCCCCGGGAATGAAACGCCACCAAAGGAAGCTTTTGAAAGCACCATTAAAACTAATTGTCTTCTGGCCTTCCTCATTTAACTAAATACATATTGCTGATTTGTCAATATGCTAAGAAGTCTCAATTAAAATTTTTAAAGGATTTAGTCATCAATGTTTTGAATGCAGTCGATATAAGGCGCACCTGTTTTCCTCAAAATACTAAATTTTTCAGAGTGCAAGACAAATTAAATTCATTGTAAACATGTTGCAATTTGCAATCAATTCAGGTACAGTGTGGGTTTTTCAACCTGTTTCTCAACCCCCTCCCCCTCGAGGGTGCTGTAGACAATATTAACGATTGATCTTAATGATTATGCACTGCAAATAACCTGGATCATATGTGTGCACATGAGCCAATCAGAATACACTATTGATATTCCCTGATCTCTGACCTGACTTCAAACCATGTGCCTTGAATGATTTGTGAAGACTCTCTGCTGCATAAAATATGACCACTTTTCATGAAAGCCGTTAAACAATATAAGTGCTCAGAAAATGGGATGAACTGGGCATGAACTGATCCTATAAAGCGAAGGTGATATATAACTTGGTGATGTATAATTACTAGTAACAAAATGCTGTGTGAACTGTCACAAAATCACAGGTAATACAAAATACAAAAGTTATTTGGTGATTTTCACTTTCATACCTTGTTGAACTAGGTTTCAAAACATCCTCATTATAGTTATTGCACTAGACGATGAGCAAGCTTATTTTTACTCAATATATAGTTGGGCCAGTCAACCATAAAAGGTTGATATTTGAAGAAAAAAGGGAATAGAGGAGGTAATATTGATTTTGCTCCAAATTTTGTTGAACTGAATCATTTCAAATTGAATGAATGCCTTGTTATTTGAACCCATTTGAAAAGGTTTCCTTTTTTAACTGCAATCTGATTTCAAGACATCTATTAATATTACAGAGTGGTGAAAGACATTGGCACTGCATGAACAAGCACAGTAGCACAATTGAAGTGCCAAAATGTCTATATTATTTCACCGCTAATGCATTGGAACAAGACTGTATTGATAGTCGTGATAGCCTTCCAGTTGTTTCACTTTCATTTATAGCCTTCCACTTTGTTTCCACACTGTTGCAGAAAGGGAGTGGAAGGCCTCACCTCACACAAGGTGTTCTGGCCAAAGCAAACCTCGTACCATACTCCAATAGTGCAAGCCTGCATTGGCTGGCTTCCCCAGACTGCAATAGGGAACGGAGAGTCTTGCCCCGCTTCCTCCTCCGCATACAACTGATTTTCAGTCTAAACGTCAGCCCCGATGGACGCCAGTCGGCTAAGAGATGCGCCCGTTTCCCACGGCTTGTAGAGATGCCACGCAAGTTCTCCGGTTCAGCTGTCGAGAAAAATCGCAGGATGACATTTCAGACATTTAGCCCTTAAATGTTTTATGAAAAGGATCTTCTGAGACAAAAAGCTGAAAGGAGCGATATCGTGCGAATGTGCGGCAACAAAAGGAATGGCAAAGCTTTCATCCTGAGGAAAATGTGCACACTCCTAACAAGTGTGTCTTCTGGAATGTTTCTTTATTAAAATCATCTCCCCGTTTTAAAGCTTTTTTCCCTATCCCTTTTTAATGCAATGAAACTCGCCTTGAACCTTTTTTAATTGCCGCTCCCTGCATTTGAAGGGGAAATACAATTTTTCATTCCATAAATTAATTTTCAGGCAGAGGGGCTGAATAGCAATTTAATTAGGCAGCTGGCATTGTGCGTGCTTTTAAAGAAAGCTGTTTAGAATAAATAATGATACACAAAACGAGGGGCCTTTAAGCCACATCAATACAAATGCTTGCGACGATAAGCTAAGCCACGTTATTTTGAAGAAATATCAGCCTGGGAAATTAAGTGGGAGAATAGACTTTTATTTTGCTTCTAATGAGCCTTCAGCTTTCAATGGCAACCCCCCATGCCCATCCCCCTTAACCCTGGCTCCAGAAGACGGAAAGGCCTGCAGTCTCATAGCCCTTGTGGAGCCCAGCGTGTTGCACTCCAGTCTAGGGGCCCGTTGTTTATTTTGGTACAATAGCCTCACATCCCTGCCATCTTATCTGCGCCAACAGTCTCCGGCTTCCTTAAGTTCCTCTTGGGGGATTTCTCCTGAGTCATGTGCCGCCCCCGTGATGTGAGCTGAAAGAGTCCCGCTTCGCGGTTTTGTTCTTTATTTGGGGAATCCGACGCACATTTGCTGTCGAGCCGCATTTAGAACAGGCCATTCAGCCCAGCGATGATCGCCTGTTCCTCCGACTAAAGTGTGCCTGCTGCTTATTTTGTCTCAAAGAAACTATTTAGCTTTAAAACAAACTAAGCAGTAGGTACACTTCAGGGGTAGGAAAAGGTGAGCATTGCTGGGCTGAATGGCCTGTTCTCTTCATTAAGTTATGGTTAGTAGCCGAGGACAGCTCGAGCTTGCGCTTTCCCTGGAATGGTTTAGTCCCGGAGTGTCACACGCAGCGCAAATATGAAGTGTCTTTCTCATATGTGCACAGGGAACGTTCTGGAATCCTGAGCACACAGGGTTTATAAGGCTTTAGGACGCAGTGTTGAAGGACTGAAAGCCTCTCCTGGGTTTGTGAAGAGCCTAATATCCCAACTCCATGAAATACTGCTGTAACATAATGCAGCATATGCAGTGAACATACGGAAAGATTCCTTGTGATGCTATGGTCAATTCCCCCATCTTGTAATCCACTCATCGCAGCTGAGGCAGGAACAGAGGGTACATAGCGTTGGCTGGTGCTTTGCCTTCTTCCATAATGCTGCTTGCGATTTTTGTATGATGGATTCATTCTACTTTGAACAAGTTTTGAACATGTTATTTCAGGAATAGCTGGGGTATATACACTTTTGTGGTGGAATGTTCTGGTATATTCACCTTGTTATTGCTCAGAACTGTTTATTGAGATGCATAAATGGTGTGTTTGATGTAGGTTGATATGATCAAGGGAGGCATTTTTTGTAAAAATTTATTGGAGTCGACTCATGCCATGGGACAAGATCATAGGTGGCGGTTGGGGTTGTGTTGTCACACGTTTGTTGATGTACTACGGATGGAGATTGCTTACATGCTATAACTAACCATGCATGGAAAGGTGAATGATAATCCCCAGCGACTGGATCTACGTTTCGTGTGCGTGTATTCTTGTATCGGCTGATTTGCAGTTTCATTTGCAGTGAAGGGCTCAGTGTCTTCACGTTAGGAGTGAGTCCTGTTTATGAGTGAGATGGCTTAGTCAGACAGTGATGCTTTGCTTGCGGATTTTCCCCCACATCTTTATTTGCTTGTTCCTTTTCTCTGTAGAAATACTCCACTTCCGTTTATCCTCTGTCCTTAAACTGCGTTCGGCTTAGTGACAGTTCTGTGGTCTGGACTCATCATGCCCCCCCCTCCCAGCGCAAATGACCCTCACGAACAGGACGCAGAGACAGGAGGGCTCATAGCGGAGCAGGACCGGCTGGGAACCGTTACCTTTCACAGGCCGCCTGAGCTTGGCCTCTCAGCAGCTAAGGAAACGGAACAATGCACGCTGTGCGCAGGGAATGAAAGTCACACCCAACAGGCGGCGTCCACTCAGTATTCTGGCCCCGTGTCAACCTCTGAATCCCCAAATGACCCTCGCCGCTCTGCATCAGGAGCGGGAGTCGCGTCAGGGGCTGGCCGACCCCGGGTCAGAGAGCCAAGGTTTTTATCGTCACTCGACACTGAATTGTTCAATCGAAGCAGTTTCTTGGGTCCATAAACTGGTTACTGATTTTAAAGTGGAAATGAAAACCAGTGATTCTCCGGGGCTTCACGGCTCCTGATTTAAATCATTGTGGACACACTCTATGATCCGATAGGCTTTAACAGATCGACAGGACCCTCTCTGGTGTAACTGGGAGACAGCTTTCTGCTTTGAGTGTTGTTAATCACCTGGGGAGTTGGATGCAACTAGTCATAATACAGCAATCTGGGCCACACTGGGACACACTTGATGTCTCCCTCCCACTCTCCATTTTATTTCTCATTAATGTACTTTGAGAATGGCATCATTTGCTGCATACTCTTAATTCAGAGCAATTTACAGAAAAATGTTTTGAACGTATAACCGCATTACATCATATCAAAGTCTGACTTGAACCAAATCGAGATTCTGTGGCAGGACCTGAAATGAATGCTTCATGTTTGAAAAACCTACCATTTTCTCTGAATTAAATCAGTTTTGCAAGGAAGAGTGGGCTAAAATCCCTCCACAGCAATGTGAAAGACCAATATTAAATTATAGGAAGGGTTTGGTTTGGTTGTTTAGAAAGGTGGTTCAACCAGTTTAAGGGGGCAGTTACTTTTTTCACATGGTTGATATGGTTGTTGCTTAACTGATTTAATTAAACGAAATAATATTGAAAGAAATGTGTTTACTCAGTTTCCCTTTGTTTAAAGATCTGAAACCATTCAGTGTGACAAATACGCAGTAATAGAGGACATCCAGAAGGGGGCAAATACTTTTTCACTGTACTGTCCACATTGATTATAAGTATTGAATATTGAATATCTTTTTCAGATCAGCACTTATCAGTTTCCTTGACCTTTTTGTAAAAAAATGGTCACGCACACACATGGACACACACAGAGACACGCATATACACACACACGGACACACACACGGACACACACACAGACACACATATACACACACACGGACACACACGCACACGCACTCACGGACACACACAGATGCACACAAACACACAGACGCGCGCACGGACACACACACACACACACACACACACACGGACACTGTTCCATGATTACAGAACATTTTCGGATCAGAAAATGGCGAGACGACCCTCAAAGGAAAGGCTGGGGCTTTAAATCACAGTCCCGGCACTAATTACTGTTCCTGCAGCAACCCTTCAGAGACATCATTAAGCAGCAGCCATAGCTGTGGATGTAAACATCACCTTTCCACCTCCCAAACTCCCTGTGTGACAGCCTGCCAGGTCTTTACAATAATTTCCTGTTCCCACATTAGTTGTCCAAACTGTAAACTGGTTGAGAAGGAAGTCTGCTTTTAAGGTCACATTGTTTGTTTGTGTGTTTGTGTTTTTTTGTTCAGCATTGATAAAGCAGTTCAGCCAGAATAGAAGGTGCACAAACAAAGACTGTTTCTGCGTACTAAATCGGTGGAGACGGGGTTAGTTAAAAGCAGTAGTGAATGCTTTCTGTACTGTGAGTAACATGTCTGAGATGGTTTAAGGTGAGCATAAACTAGCAGAATGTCCACTCTTCTGAATCTGTCTGAGGTCCCAGACATAATATTGATAATATGTTCCTGTGAACTGTACCTCATTTAACCCTATGATGAATATCACAACCACAAAGCCACGCAAAATGGTAGAATGGTGTTTTTTGTCGGGAGGCGTTGTCCTTCAAATAATATGTCAGTTATTTAGAAATAGACATAGAAAATATTAATAAAAACTTATCCTACGTGTACATTTGTTTCATGCAAGTAGGTTTTATTTGTTTTATCTTATTTATTTATATGTGTCAGTGTTTTATCTTTTTGGAAAGGTGGTCTTTACATGCTCACAGGCTTGATTCCCACAACAGATACGGTGGGCTGCACAATTATTGGCGCCCTTGATAAATATGCACAAAATGTGCGGTAAACTAAAACATAATAACATAAAATATAATATAAGCTTTATTTTCCAACATGCTTTAAAGTAGTGCACTTTATTAACAAGTCAATGGAATCAACCAAATGGAATTTTTCAAATAAAATAAATATTTCCCCCAAAAATAGGTTCCACAATTATTGGCACCCCTGGTTTAATACTTTAAACCAGGGGTGCCACTGGCGAAGATGACAGCCATGAGTCTTTTCCTATAATTTGTGATCATTATGACCATTCCTCCATGCAGAACGTTTCAGAATCATTGATATCCTTGGGATTTCCCCCATCTTCAGTTCAGACCATGGGTTTCACATGGGATTTAAGTCTGGAGACTTGAGATGGCCATTGCAGAACATGGTTTTCTTAGTGAACCGTGTCTGTGTAGATTTTGAGGTATGTTTGGAGTCTCAGCTTCCTAGCAGAGGCAACCAAGATTTCCTGGCACGGTGTTTAATTCATTGTGCCATTGATCTTAGATAGTGCCCCTGGACCACTGGCAGCAAAATGTCAATGACCCACCGCCATATTTGACAGTAGTTATGAGGTGATTTTCCTTGTATGCATTCCATTCTGGCAAACGTGTGGTGTGTATGACTGAAATGTTCCATTTTGGTCTCATCTGACCATGACAGTCTTTTCCAGTCATAATTCCAATGAGGTTCGGCAAACTCAAGATGCTTGGTTTTGTTTATTGTGCTTGTAAGGGCTGTCTTTGTGCCACCCTTCCAAAGAGTTTGCTGGTATGGAGGGACCATTTTATGTGTTTTTGAGACTTGGTGGCCACAAGACACAACCAATCTCTACGATTTTTAAATTGTGATCCTTGGGTTGCTTCTGGCCTCCCTCACCGTCTTCCTTACCGTGGGGATAATATGCACTTGCATCCTCTTCCTGGCAACTTTGCAACCATTCCATGCCTTTTTGTTATTGCCCTCACAGTGGTATGTTTAACTGTTTATATCATTCTTTGTACCCATTGCAAATTCCAATTTCACTTTGTTTGATTTTATTTACAATAATTGTTAGGGGTGCCAATAATTTTTCTGCCTGTGGTTATCAGAAAAATTGTGATTACTAAATAAAAAAAACATTGGAACATGAGAGAAAATGTATTGAAATAAAATGATATAGTTTTCCCCATATGTTTTAACATTGAACAATAGATCATTATACATGTTGCAGCCTTTTTTCTCAATTTTTATTGAGAGTGCCAATAATTCTGGAGCCCACTGTACGTGACTCAACCCCCAGCACTTGCCTTCGTTACATAGTTCCTCTGTTTCAGCAATTTACCCATGGGAAAAGTTGACGGTAAATATTTGCAATAACTGCAAACTTGGAATGATTTGGATTAAGCAAGGATTCTGTTTCATGGAATACTGCCCATTAAAAACAACCGCAATAAATCTTATCTTCAGCTGGGTAACCGTTATGAGCTTCAGATCATATTCATGTTTTATTTGCATATTCTGTTGACGGTCCTCAACCAGGATGTACCCTATCAAAATATTTACCGGTCTCCAAGATGTTTTATTTTGCCAGTCTGTGGAAATCTGTGAAGGATGATCGCAACCTGCTGCTAATGTTATTAAAAAACTGTTGGTACCTGGGAAGTGTAAACACACCGAATATGTGAACTTGAAGAACAACTAGGTCAGGTTTGTTTGGAGAGATGGAATTCGGCTTTCTTTTATCTCTCGCTTTCTTGTTCTCACTCTCTAAGAGGCACACACACACACACACACACACACACACACACACACACGCTCACTCTGAGTGCTTGGCTCTAAACCTGTTCGTTCCCACCGTACCATGTGTGTTCTCGGAGCCGACAGTACCCACAGTACTTGGCTGCCTGTCTGTTCTCTGAACTGCATCTGTCCAAAGAGCTTCGTGTTTGGAACATTTGTCTGAATATTTGTTTGCTGCTAACTCATGATACTTCTCAGAAAGTAGAAGTATTTACATTTATTTTCCTGTTTACATGGTTCCCAAGATCCAAATGCTTTTTTAAATAACTGTATTTGTTTTGCATTCAATTAATGTTCAAGTCTAAATGGCTGGCAGGACTCTTCATTAGAGAGAGTCAGTGCAATGGGGTAGCAATACAAAAACAGATGTGTACACACGCACATGGTCTCACACAGAGGCAGACTAATTTCTCTCTCTCTTTCTCTAAGGTACAGCTTACTCATTTTTATTTTACTTCCCCTTGTTAATGACTGCATCAGTTGTCAAAAACTAGATAATGTCAAATAATTTGTCTTTGCGGTTAAGGTATGGAACTGCTCTACCTTACGGAGCTGCTGTACATTTCTGGTAACAGCCTCCAGTGTTGTCAAAGGAATGGAATGAAATCTCACAAAAAGTAATTGGTCCTTCTTTTGGTTTTTCTTGTTTTGAAACAACCCTAACTAAATGAACTGAGAGGGTGTTGTGCTGCTGTTAGTAAATAATCTTACCCACTGCTGTGTTCACCCTGCCACCCAGACGGTAGTTTATAGGAAATTCCCCCTGGCACTGGGGTTGTCTGGTGTTGTGGTGTAGCGTTCAAGAGAGCCTGGAGTCATACACTCACACTGTATATAAAACAAGATAGTCTAACAGCCTGTGCGTGAGAGGCATTGAAGAATCACTCTCCCTGACATCACACACTGGTGCATGACTGTCGCTCCTCAATAAACCGCATGAGAATTGCCACTATGAGAACCCCCCACTATGACAACGAGGGCTTTACCGGAACATTCCATCCTACATTACATCACCGCTGCATAGATGGTCTCTGTGTGTGCTCAGCACGGCACTCAGTAGGTCCAGGTTTGATTGGTGCCTTGGTTGCTTGTCAGGCAGCAGTGTAGGCCCGCTGTGTGACTGGTGTGATTTGGGGTCATCCAGTGCACTGAGAAGTCTGGGTCATAAGAGCTAAGCTACAAACTAAGCTAAGCTTCTACCTGGGGGGAATGGGGGCAGGAGGGGGGATTGGAGGGTGCTGTTTCCACCTCGACAGCTGGGAGAATACAGAGAGAAATATATCCTTTATGTAAGCCGAATGAAGATTTATCAAATGTGCGACTGCAACTTGGCAAGGTTTTTTCTGGAAAATGAGGCGCGGCGATGGAGATGTCTCTAAACTGCCGCTATTGTGGTCTGAGGCGCAACGCGACATTAAACCTCCCTCGCGGGATATTCGCGACGAGGCTCTGAGAAGTGGCCCGCCGACGAGCGCCGGCGGCCGGAGACGGCGCGGATATTTGATTTCCGCCGCGTTTGAGCCGGACTCCGTGAGGTGCTGCGGATCGACAATGATCCGCTCCTCGCCGAGGGAGATACCCGGCAGAAATCATTACCGTGCAAAGGGCAATATCTCTCTCTCTCTTCAAGCTGAAGAAACAAGCTATCTGATCTCGGAAAACGAGGCGCGATCCTCAAGGAAAACCTTCCAAAACTTTTGGCTGGGCTGTAATGTTATCCCCGCAGATTTACCCTCCCCTGCCAGGGCTCCCCTTCTGTCAGGCTTTCTAAACCCCATCCCTTCGCCTGCTGTTGATAAAGGTGCGCTCTTGACAATTCACCTTTTATTTCTCCAGCAGGGGATACCTGCCTTTCCCCCACCATTTTCTTTTTGTTTGTGAGCAATGCTAAAGCAGGACGTAGCGGTGTGAAGGCACGACACGGGAGACTTGTGGAGAACAGCTGCGGCTCCCGAGGTTTTACAAGGCCGGCCGACTTTATGGTTTTTTGCTCGGAGAATAACAGCGGGTTATTCGGGGACCAAGTAAGGGTGATGAGTTTTAACAAGGAGACTGATTATTTGCACACTGGAGTCCTGTTCCCGGTTCCCAGCTTTGAGCCATCGAAACCCACAGAGCGGGCTGCTACTCTCCTAAGGACGGCCAGCGTAGTCTGTCCGCAATTAATACCAGCTTCACCACCACATGATTTCTACATTATCATATCTTTTCTCTCCGTTTTGACCGGACTCGTTCTTTAAGGTTGAGGTCTTTGTTAATCTCTCCCACGGCTTCAGACCCAAAACTCTTCCTTCCCAGCTGTCTCCGGCCAGTGCTGCCATGTCCACTTCAAACGCACCACACTTGGCCTCGACGTAAGATAGTTACTTTACCAGGGCCATTCCTCCTTGTTTGAAACCATGAGTCTGCCTGAAGGAAGAGCCCTGCTCAGTATCTACAAAAAAAGCCCTACAAAGGCAGGAAGGCAGTGTAGTCCTGGTCCAAAAACAGCAACATAACGCAGTCATGCATGTCAGAAATAAGGTTTTGTTTCCAATGGATGTGTCTGTAAAGTGATACAGAGGTTCCCCGTTGAGGCAGCTTCTGGTGTGAGGTGAAAGAAGAAAGAGAACTCTGGCCCCATGAAGGGCATCTGTGCTGGAGCAATCTTACTGTGATCATATAGGCGCCCCTCTGGCTGTTTTGACAGGTTTACCCACAACTGAGGGGCACACAGGGGCGTGGTCTAGTGTCATACAGTTCGAGCTAAGCTCCCCATATGCTGCACATTTTGTTCTTAGCGTACATCACAGCACGTACTGTACAAGTCGAAGCAAGAGCTGTGCGTGGATTGCTAGGTTCACTCATTTCGGTTTGTGAGAGCGGCTGCTGTATTTATGCCTTTGAGACGCTCCAGGGTGTGAGACCTGCGCCTGTTTGTGTGAACAAAGTAATCATGGAGAATGTCATTTCCTTCGCTGACATAATAGGCCCTTGACGTTCTGCAAGAAATTTGATTGTAGATAGTTAGTGGTATTAAGACAAATCAAGCTCTCGTTACTCAGGCCAACAGTGCAACAGTGCCCTTGCGAGAGTCATCCAAGACCAGGTGTTGGTCTATCAATACTGCTGACAGCTATTACCTAATTTATATGAAAGTAAGCACACATGAACATGATGTAGAAAAAATGATGTTTTCAGTTTGAGTCTAAATACAATGGCCAATACACCCACCCCCAAGACAGGAGAAATATTCTGTTCTTATCATTATACTTCATACACTAAGATGAAGGATAGGAACTGTGTGATTCGGTTGGAATAATATGAAAGTGCCATCATCAGTATGCACATTTCCGCGCTTCAGGACCGCCATTTCAGAAGCTAGTCAGACATTCCCAAACGCTCTGGCGGTTACGGAGGGGGCCCCAGAGGAGTATATTTGCAATACTAAGCATTGCTTTTAAGCTCGGCGGACTGCAGTGCATTTCTGCCGCCTCCCGCGTCTGCTGACACTCCGAATCCCTCTAGAGTCTCCACAGCTTGTGGAAGAGTCACTTAAGAAAATCATTCCAGCCTCCGCCGTGACTGTTTTTTTGCGCGAAGAGGGCTTATTGTTCAGGACCCTCGGCGTCGCTAGCCGGGCGCATCTGCATAATGCACAGGATCCCTGCCAAACAAGACGGCCTTAATGCGCTCCAGCGCCGGTCTGCGGTGACACAGCGAATCAAGCGAAACGCGGAGGAGACACCCTTGGGGGAGTGGGGGTTGGGAGGGGGGGTGGGTAGGAAGCCAATCACGGACCCCTCCGCCCCCCACCAACCGCGGTTTTGCGGCGGGGATTCGTTCGAGCCTGACTGCACACCAGTGACCCAGACGCGAGCAGATGTCCGGTGAGATCAGGTGGAGATCTCTTGAACCCCGTTCGCCCACGCGGGGGCCCCGACCGCTCCGGTTCATCGCCCCGAACGTGTGCACTGACTGAGAAGCGGGAGACGTCAGATCCTTGTGACTGGCGTGCACATACGGAGCCCGGGGCGCCGTTCACGCCAAACGGGGTTACCACGAGCGGGCGGTCGTGGGAACGGAAGTCTCTGCATATATGATGTACATCACGGCAAGAAGCGCGATTGCACGAGTTGACTGTAACACGTGCAAATGAATCTGGACAAAATGTCTGAATGTATAAAGGTGAATTTTGAATCTTATGGTGGAAGAAGAATGTACATTGTGGAGGCAGAGCTTGATGTACAGCCAAACCTGTTTTTTTCTCCCCTGCTGAATATGTTGAATACATTTTTCCATGGTACAGTACAGCATTTTACATCCGTAATTCCCAGCTTACATTGAGAGCAGGCTTTTGTTTTAGCCACCGGCCCCCATAGCTGGAATTTAGCGGATTCCCAAATTTTGGCTGTTATCACGGTGTTGGAAATAAATGGCCTCTCTATGAGTAGCAGTGTCCTGCTGGCAAACAGCCTCTCTTCTACACGGGGGCATGACGCACAGGGCGGCAAGCAATCTCAGTCTCATCATCCTCTACCAGCTCTGCATGGGTCCTCATAACTGCACAGCCAGGGTCAAATGTCAGGTATTCTTGGGCAAATTGCCTCTTCCATTTTTGCCATTAAGACATCGCTCGTAATGCACGCTCCTGCATTCATCCCACTAGACAGCCTGACCTTTAGGTTTTACATCTTTAAGGTCTTTTAGGTGAAGCGAGTATCTCTTTCTTGCAATTAAAATGGCTTACGAGAAGCATTTAAACCTTGACTATAGTCAGAGTTTGTGTACGCAGGCTGTTAACGACACTTCATGTGCTCAACGGGCTAATGGGGTGTGCGTTGGTTGCACATTGTTATGTGGGCTGGCTGATTCTTGGGCCATGCTAGGTGCCAATATGGTTCACCCCGTGGGGTTGCTGGCCGTAGTCAGCACTGTCACGGTCCAGTCTATGGGCCTCGTCCATGCATTTCAGTGGTGCCTTAACAAGATGAGCCAACCACCAGTCTAAAGCTATTAAATATTTAAAAAATGAATAGAATATTCTTGAAAGGAAAAAAAAATGATTTAGATTTTCCATTTTGCTGAGGACCCCCTGGGACCCCTGCTCTGGCATGCATTGGGGAACAGCTGGTCTGAGACATGATCAGAATGAAATTTATTAATACACATTCAAATTGTTACATGATACCTTTCATCCCTTTAACATCAATGCAAATTTGTTTTGTTCCTTATACTGTGACAGGGAAATGAAGACTCGGAATGAGAAGTTGATTTTCCTGATATTTCTAAAATCTAAGGCTAAGGCTGCTATAATTTTCAACAGATGATTTTAGCTGACACAGTAAGCCTAGAAAGCCAGCCTTACTGTGTTTCTTGTCATTCCCCTCTTTTGCACTATTCTGTTTTATCTTTTCATAAGTTCCTCCCTTCTGTTAAAATGCTTGCCTACAGTTTTTTCCATTGAATATTTTTGTCTGAAAAAACATTTGCAAAGCATTGGTGGACATTGGGCCTTTTTCCAGTGACGTCATGTAAACAGGTGGATGTATTTTTCAGTTGGAGATTTTAATAATGCCCGAAGTCAAACTGTTTGTGAAAGATGTGCATGTTCCCACAGACAGGGAACTGACTTGTCATTAATAAGAACACAGCTTAAAGTATGTTTTTTATTTTAAAGTTTGTCATCTTTTGGCAGTTAAACCCTTCCCATATCAGTCTATTTTTGTGTTCCTCTTTTGGTATAAAAACAAAATGAATGTACTGTACATTTCATAGCATGACTATCGCTGTTCCCCGAGGGACAGTTGGAGTTTAAATCCATTTGAATGTGGGTTTCCTGTATTCCTTTGTTTTGGAAACACAGGGCAATGCACTGAGTCAGAAGATGTTATGAACAGTTTGCTTGTCAACATCCATGATAGCTGTACATGATGTCAGATATGAGAGATATCAAATTATTCCATGTTATGTCATTACACATTATTGGATGTTTGTACATTTATACAGCTGATAGCTTTTCACATTTATTATAATAATATTTGTTCATGGTCTGCTTTGTGACACATGAGGTCATTGTACATTCACGGTATCATTGTATATTCATACTGCTCTCTGTCTTTTACAGGAAGGCTCAAGAGCAGGATAAGAAGGTGGTGGTGGCAGGATGTGTACCGCAGGCTCAACCCCGAATGGACTACCTGAAAGGCCTGAGCATCATTGGGGTGAGTGGTATAGACTACCTGAACAGCCTCATTATCATTGGGGTGAGTGGTATAGACTACCTGAAAGGCCTGAGCATCATTGGGGTGAGTGGTATAGACTACCTTAAAGGCCTGAGCATCATTGGGGTGAGTGGTATAGTCTACCTGAAAGGCCTCAGCATCATTGGGGTGAGTGGTATAGACTACTTGTAAAGCCTCAGTATTATTGGGGTGAGTGGTATAGACTACCTGAATGGCCTGTGTATCACTGGGGTCATTGGTATAGACTACTTGAATGGCCCGAGTATCATTGAGGTGAGTGGTACGGGCTACCTGAAAGGCCTGAGCATCATTGGGGTGAGTGGTATAAACAACCTGAACAGCCTTATTATCATTGGGGTGAGTGGTATAGACAACCTGAACAGCCTCATTATCATTGGGGTGAGTGGTATAGACAACCTGAACAGCCTCATTATCATTGGGGTGAGTTGTATAGACTACCTGAAAGGCCTGAGCATCATTGGGGTGAGTGGTATCGACTACTTGAACGGCTACCTGAAACATAGACTATATATCCTGGGTAACATTGGGATGGGTGATATAGACTACCTGTCAGGCCTGAATAACATTTGGGTGGGTAACATAAACTGCCTGTACTGCATGTACTGGGTATCAGTGGGATGGGTGATATAGACTCCCTGTCAGGCCTTGTTTAGGAGTATTTCTCGAGTTTCCCAGGCGTCTCAGGTGTGTGAGTCACAGGTGCCTCCTCGGAGTCTGTTACCTTGTGTATCCAGCAGCCGCCTTTCTCACCTAGTTTGTTTTGGCACCCTGTTTACGGTCTGCAAATACCTTGCCCTAAGAATGTTCCCATTGAGAAGTGTACAAAGTGATTAGATATTGCTGTATAACTGAGTGTTCTTACTTTATTTATTAACTTGTTATTTATGGAAATGTACGATTCTATTGTTTTTTTAAAGTGTACTGAAAAGGCAGTTGGAGGTGGTGTTAAATCGGCTGCAGCAGTTTTTCTGGAGCACATCTTCCTTGTGTCACAATGCCATTTTATGCAAATGGTTCAGTGTTTTGCATATAGCAGCAAACGACTCTGCTCGTCCTAAAAGCTGAGGTTTCAGCGATGTTTTTTAGACTAATCAGCATTTCACACCGAACACAAGCTGAAACTCGCGAACATGTTGTAATCAACTCGCCAGCTGTTTTCCTCTTAGCCCATGGTAAAACTTCTGCCTTTCGGTCTCATTAATTGTTTGTAGTTGTTTAAATATGACATGAATAGCCTTGTTTATTGAGTCTAATTGCATTATTCATGGTGTCGTATTAAAGTTGATGTAAGAGATTCATGTTTATTAAGCAGACACGCAGAATAATAAATGAAGACATTTCAGTCATCCCAAGACTGGCCATATATTATTAACTTGAAATTAAAACAAAGAGCCGGTAATTAAAATGAGCATCATATTTGCATTTACAGTGCACTGAATGTCCATGTTTTTTCTGTTTTTCCTGGAGAAATGAATACTTAATTGATGCATAACTTCATTATACTGTAGAACGCATAAGGCTGAGATTTTTATTGTTTAGACAGTTGGCTTTGATCGCATGGACACGTTTGTTATTGTAGCCAGGATGCGGTTTGCACATAGCACACCAAAACATGGAGGAAGCCAGAGGAATCTACTTCTTTCTGGATGTCTCTCTGAATTGGTCCAGGCCCATGTCCTGTTATCTCAATCTGGGATGGAGCCTTATGTTTTTATGGAGACTTATGAAGTCGTCATCATTACAATTTTCAAATGGTGAAACTTTTCCAAGGTCTGTCTTTTCTCAATTACAGCTGCCTTCCAGAAGGAATTTTCCAATATTTTAGCTTTATGAATGGTGCTTTTCAAGCTCTATTTTCACAGTTCTGTCTGACAATGAATTTTGTCCGTATTTTAAAAGCCCCTCTTCACACAGACGCGTTTCAGAATAAAGGTGCAAGTAGGCCTAGGGTTTTTGCGGACCTTCTCCCTTGGAGATTTTAGCAGAGGCTTGCGCTTTGAAACCAGACGGATGGAGAGAGCGAGATGTCAGCATTCATCTCCTTTCTACGGCTACCCCAGCCATCACAGTTTTTGTCAGCGGTTCAAAAACTCCCCGCATAAAACCGAAAGGCTTATTCGGCTTCGGTTTCCGGTGAGAACGGCGCTCTCTGAAGCCTCCTCGCAGTCGCTCCGCCGTTAAAATAACGGCCGGGTTTTTTCTGGCCGGAGCGGAAAAAACCTGCCGGCCCCGCTTCAGAGAAAAGCGAAGGTAAATGTCACACCGGCCGAGGCTCGACGGCGGCGGAGGAGAAAGCCGCCCCAGCAGGCTCCTGCTCCTGCTTTTAAATGAAGTTAAAAGGAGGTTCTGCAGACGGTTAAGTGCAGTCTCCCTGAAAAGCGTATCGATCCACGGAGCCGCGGGACGGTCGTGATGGGAGGGGGAGGGGGAGGACGGTAGCGCCGGCTGCTCATCTCCGCGCGCAGCGGGTCGGCCGCGGGAACGGCGGCGGGGCCCCAAATGGCAGCCAGCCCCACGCTGGGCCCCCGTCCCGCTGTCAGAGAGATCCCAGCCTCCCGGCCGGCGACGGTATGGATCGGTCGCCCCCGGCGACTCTCCGTTCAGACACGGCGAGACAATTAGGCCCTGGATTGTGTTGCAGGAGGGGGTCCAACGGAGCCGGCCGCGCCCGTCGCCGAGTTGCCTAGTTTCGCAAACTTTCGCTTGGAAGAAGGTTTATTTTTTTCTTTGGGTGCAGAAAACGAATAAGAACTGGGTCAGTGTTATCTGGCTCCTCGGAGCGTGATCGTGGAGTGCGATCGTTTCGCTCTCTATGGTGTCTGGGCTATTTTAGTGTGGTCTATCTTTTTGAAAAATCTCCCCACCGACCCCTTTTTGGGATCCCCAGTAGAGGTGCCGTTTGCGCTCTTCTCTGACCCGTGAGATGGTGACTATTTTCCAGTCTGCAGGCCATGCAGCATGGTGCCGATCTCTTGTTCATGATAAGTGATAGTCTCTGAGGGCCTGATGTTATTGTTTGAGCAGGGACTATTTTTCAAACCCATCTGAACCCTGGAAGGATACAGCCTGTCTGTCCTGCCGATGCACAATAATTAGCCTGAAGTCCAAGCCTAAGCTTTGACCACAGCCTGCTGTGCTTTTACTGACTGAAATCAGTACACTCAAATCTCCAACCATAGGGCCCAGACCTGGGTTGAAATAGTGTTTGTTTTGGATTCAAATACTTTTCTGTGATCCGTTGATCTTGCCTGGTGCATTTGAGCCTATAGGAGGAGCAAATGGGCAGGGTTCACGCCTTTGCGATCATTTAATTCGTTCCAATACACCAGGCAAGATTGGTCAAATGTTGAAAAGTATTTGAATTCAAAACAAATGTGATTTCAACCCAGGTCTAATCTGAAACTAAATGAACAATTTGAAAATGCATCAGTAATGTGTTGCATACAGATATTTTTTTCTTCCTGAAGTTGACCGATCATATCAGGAACATGATTTTGGCTGCAAAATTGATGATCGCTCAAAATAAATTGCACAACTCATCGTACACTGATTTATGTTAAATGATTTCAGAAACAGAAGATAGTGTTGTATGGTTAGATACAGGTTGTGTTTCTGCGCACCCATAACAAGCCCCAGCCTACACTTGTTAGTCATGCAATAAGATTTAATATCTTGTTTTTTATTCCCTTAAGTAGCTTGTTTTTAATTATGTTTGCTTGTGAAAAGTGAGATTTTTGAAACCTCACCTCATTCGCAATATTTTTGTCTTATGTAGTAAAATAAGATTGTAACTCTTCATATAAGACTAAAATACTTGTTCATTTGTTTTTAGTTGCTTGCATTTGTTTACATTTGTTTGCTAGCTAGCTGTGTAACCATGACTAGATAATATAAAGCTGGCTTTATTATGTGGCATGCTAAAAAACTATCTAACATTAATCACATTGGTTAACCAATATCAATTTAATTGTCCTTTCTGTGATCAAGGTAAGCTGAGAATAGGGAGAGGGATGTGGGCAACGTTCGTCAATATATTAATAAAAGACAGATTTCACAGATTTCCCATGGATGTAAGTTGGAAAGTAAATATGGACCACTGGAGGATCTATCTTATTTAAATACTTGTGTTTTTATCAGTGGTGACTGATCTGCGATAGCAATGCAGATGCGGTCCTAAATTTGGAGAGATTACTGTGGGACATCAAGTGAGAACCATGGTCTAACCCCCCGCCCCATGACTGAATAGCGCAACATTTGACGAGCAGAGAGCAGAGAGCAGAGTAGCACAGATTCAGTGTGTTCTGCAAACTATCAACAAATATATATAAAAAAAATATCTATTAAAAAAATAAAAATTCCCCATGCTCCTTGGGCCCCCTGTCGGCTTCAGCCTCGGTAAGCCTGTGCGTTAATCCGGCCGTGCTCATGGTGAGCGCCTTTACCTCTCAGACTTGGAAGCCCGGGGAAAGTAAGAGTTTTCTGTATGAGCTCTTTGGTGTGCTTTTCATTCAGATGCTGTACCTCGCAGTGCAGAGTAGTACCACTTCAGCGAAATTACCTATTCCCATTTACCTGTAAGTGGAACTGTAGCTGTGTTTGCGGGTTAAATTGCGGCCGCTGCGATGGGGAGCCTGGCCCAATGAGCTTGGAAACCCGCTGTTCATAGCAGA
This sequence comes from Conger conger, assembly GCF_963514075.1. Classification (NCBI taxonomy): domain Eukaryota; kingdom Metazoa; phylum Chordata; class Actinopteri; order Anguilliformes; family Congridae; genus Conger; species Conger conger. The sequence continues at coordinate 49,640,468 of NC_083760.1, read as the reverse complement.
CGGAGATTGCTGTCCCGTCGGGGGGAAATTGATTTAGTTTTCCCTGCACGTCCGGCGCGGAACGCCACCCCCCGAGAAGTCTTTCCCGCCAGCCGAACGCCGATGGCGGCACTGTGCCCGCTGCAACATTAACAGAAACGCACTTCCTGGGCTTCGCCGAGATGCCCGCTGTTCTGCCTATTTAACGACGGGGCACAACTGATAGTTATTCTCCTTAATACCAGACATCAGATTGGACAATCTCCCATTCCCCTTGCAGAAATAACATAGCAATGGGACGCTTTCTCTTTTATCTCTCGTGCCTTTTCTTTATTTATTTTACCAAGTGCTATCAAAATTGTTTTGAAGCCTCCATTTTGAAGCCTTCTCTACCTGTTTTTGTGTTGCAGTTTGTGTTCATTTAGCTTCTCTCGCGCACTCCAGCCTCCGTTTTAGTCTTCTCAGGCGCACCGTCGGAGACAGCGCTGCTTGGAAACCTCTGCTTCTGCTTCCTGCTGTGGGTTTTAATTCCTTTTTCCTTTTCTACCCACAGTCGGGCCTTTTGTATCCGTCTAATCCTTCCACTGCACCACATTAAAGAGTATCTCCAGCAAAGAGAGTACTGTTGTGCAAATAAATCTAATTCCGTCTGCTCGAGTGTTTTTAAAAGTTAAACGTCGCCATTGTTGCTCTTGTATTGTGTTACCTCAAATGCTACTGGTTCTTATGACTAAAGAAAACGACTTTTCGATTGAGGCCGCTGAAGGCAGTCTGGAGAAGGCTTGCCTTGAGCTTCTGTCTGTGGCAACAATACGGTGGATACAGACCCAGCTGCGGTTTTGTGCCTCTGTCAGAGAGGGTTTTGGGATGAAATTCGGGAAAGTACGGGACTGAACACGGATTCTCTGCCGGGCAAGAATTAACGAGGAGGTGCTGTTTGATCTTTTAAAACAATGTTAAGATTCCAATTAAACGCAAACGCCCTCATGGTGTGGAGTGTATGTACGCATTAGTGCGTTGTGAGCCAAACTTCCAAGTCACCAGCGAGTTTGGTCAGCGAGTTTTCAGCAAGCTAAGGAGCAATTAAGCCTAATTTCATTATTCATTTGCTAAGCAGGCAGGAATCAGCTGTGAGGTCTGTGGTCTGTATGGGACTTTCTCAGATGGTGACGGAAGAATGAAGATTCACGAGAGCAGAAATGAGTCGCTACCACACGCTGTCCATGATTCGGCGATTTATATCAGCATTGTGGTTCGTTTTGGAGAGCCAACCACCTTTTGATTGTTTCAAATAAGTCAGCGAGTGACAACACATTAGCTTTGTATAGACAGCAGACCGTGCTCAAATTGGATTGGTTTCATATGATTATTTTCCATTTTTACTTCAAGGAAAATGTCAGATGTGCTTTCGTTATGTGAATACATTTGATATGGGTCCCTTCAAACTGCCTATCTGAACTAATTTCACAAGAGCTCGCTAATAAAGTTAGAATGATAACACAGTGTTATTGTGATCTGTATCAAGCTTTGGCAATGGAAGTCCGACAGTACTCTTACCTGCTGCTAACTTCTACCTGCATGATAAGGTGAAGGTGGCTACTCACCACAATAATGGTACTCTTACCTGCTGCTAGCTTCTACCTGCAACATAGGGTGAGGGTGGGTACTTACACCAGGGATAGAACCCAGCGGGCAATCCCACAGGCATTTGAAATTGGCCATTGCACAGCTTGTCTTTAATGAAAACTAAAAACCTCCGAGTTACAAACACTCTCCCACAAAAGCAGAAGGTTCAAAAGCACTCAAAGGCCCCCACTAACCTGGAAAAGCAGAGTGCGATCGTGACTGATCTCTCCATCAGGCTTGAGGCTAATCACTCGAGCGACCTTGCGGGCGACAGGCATGCCCCACCTCTGGCAATTTAGTCTCTGTGACAATGAACGTGTATCATCAGAATCCATCAACGGCATCTTTTTTTTTTCCCCTCATAGAATCTGTCAGGTTTTCTCTGTCACAGTGACTGCCTTTCCCCATAAGCAACCAATTAGAGCCGTAATGGCTCCCTCCTTTGTCGTTGGGGGTCTTTAATTGCCTAATAATCCTGATAATTACAATACTGATGCTGTCAGGAAGACATCATCCGTTGACTGACTTCCATATTTATAAACAGGGACATAAGTCATGGGAGTGAAGGTGGTTGCCTTTTCCCTGTCGACATTTAAATGCAAGGTATGGCTGATGGTAGGGACAGAATTGTTTGTTTAGGGGGCATTGGACTTGGAATCCTTTGTACGACATTGTGGGACACACGGTTTTTAAATGTGTCTGAAAATATCCTGCCCAATAAATGGACAAAATGTAAAATGATGAACTGTAAGACGATGTGAGGTTGGCTAAGCTCAAATAATGCAGTCTAACCTGCCTTTCAGTTGCCGGTTGTCTGGCTGCCGGGCTTCCTGTGTCAGTGCTAAGGCGCCTAAAACACCCACTAACACAAGCCAGGCAATTTCCACTGCGTTCTTTGACTGCTTTAGTATTTTAAACTTGAAAGACACACAGGCACACACAGACACACGCAGGCACACCCAGACACACACATGTATGGCCCAGAATATACGTTTCTTTTAAGTAGTTGTGTAGAGGGGTTCAGGGCAATAACAGGACAGTTCGGTGGGGATTCCGTACCGCCTCCCAGCTGGTCCCCAGCATCCCAGTCTTTCCTACGGAGCTCACGACAGTTCGGTTACGGGGAAAGGGGTGGGGGCTGGAAGATGGATGCCGAATCTGGGTGTCTGCACACCTCTGACGTGAGCCCGTCTCCCCTGTCACAGGTGCAGCAGATCGACCGTGTGGTGGAGGTGGTGGACGAGGCGGTGAAAGGTGAGTCTCTCAGCACCCTGCGGACGCGGTCACACACTCATTCACAGCTAACTGCCGCGCGTCTTCGTTTTCATTTCCCACAACGCCATCATGCGCTCCTCCAGTACGTTTTCAGACTTAAATTGGTAAAACACGCCCGCCTTGTGTCTGATAAAGGTGTTGGTACCGCATTTCAACTGGGATATCTCTGGCAACACGAGAAGGAACAGACAGAATTGTATCGCAGTGTGAAGGAAACTTTAATCTGCTTTGATAAGTTTTTCCTGAGAATTGTCTGATGTTGCCGGTGATGAATGCCTCTCTGCCTCTTCTCGTCACCTTGTGCGGGTTGTCGTTTGACACAAGGCTGGTGCTGAATGCTAATCTCTGCTGTTTGGAGGCCGCTATCCCAGCTAACGCAATTTGTTCTCGCAATGTTACTGGAATGTTTTGTCAGTGTTATAACATTGCCATTGCATGGCAGCAACATTGTGGGAACATTTTGTGTTAGCTAGGCAGTAGCCTTATTTTCTCTGAGTTTGCTTTATGCTGCCCTTTCTCATTCCTGAACGAACACAGCTTGTGTAAGCGTCTATATCTAATAGGCCCATAAAGAGATAGTCTGTATGTGAATTGGGCCTGTTCAACAACAGCGGCCCCACTTGTCTCCATCATATATCCAAATATAATTTATAAAGTCTTTTAAATATTTTTTACCAAATGCCACCCAGGAACAGTAAACCAAATGACAACGGAATCCTTGAGCCGGGTCAACACAGCCCCCCTTTTAAAGAACTGTTACCCCAGGGCTGCGAGCCTCACCTCGGGTGTGTTAAAATTTTCATGGCGGGTAAAACCCCTGGAAGGTGGTTCTCTGGTCGGCCTCGCCCCTCTTGCCCTGAGTTTGTGGGTTAGAGGCTGAGACTAGAGGCTGAGACGGGCAGCTTCTCCCGGTCGTTTGGGTCCAGTCCCTGCAGCGCTAAGACACACTGAGACTGTGTGGAGGCAGAGCCTGTCCAGCGGATAATAGTCGTGTGCTTAATTGGGGCCTTGGCTCTTGTGTTTCGTCTGGATGCATGAGAGCGCATGGCTTTATTAGCCTTGCTTCGGAGGGAGCTGGTGTCCTTTTTGAAACCCCTCAATGCCCAATAAATGACTAATTGCAGAAGTTAAACGGTCCGGGAGCCAATTTTGTTACACGTTGCAATGATCTTTAAAACTGTCACTTCTTTATAACTGTATGAGCTGTGTGAGCTGTAGGGATTGTTTTGTAGTTTGCTTACTGCGTGTGTGTGTGTGCGTGTGTGTGTGTGTGTGGTGTCTTTGCATGTACTCCTATTCTGTTTTTGCGGTTTGAGTGTATACTGTTTGAGTGTGTCTGCATGTCTGCATGTCTGCCTGTCTGCCTGCCTGCCTGCCTGCCTGTCTGTCTGTCTGCCTGTCTGCCTGTCTGCCTGTCTGCCTGTCTGCCTGTCTGCCTGTCTGCCTGCCTGCCTGCCTGCCTGCCTGCCTGCCTGCCTGTCTGTCTGTCTGTCTGTCTGTTGTGTTCTCTAATTCTGTTATTGCTGTAGTTTGTGTGTATACTATGAGTGTGTTGGTGTGCTGTATTGTCTTTCCACGTGCTGTACTGTAAGTCATGTCAGAAGCATGAATGAGCAATGGTCTCTGGATTTTGGTCGTATTTTCTTAAGTAGGGTTTGCAAACGCGTCTGAATATTCAAGCTCCTTATTTGGGAATTTAATATCCCTGTCTGGAAATGAAGGCCAGCCATGATGTAATCACAAAACGAACCCCTCAGCTATTTATTAAAGCCAGATATTCGATTCATAAAGGGCATTTAAGGATGACGACCCACAGTGGCTGTTGTTCTTTATTTCTCCGCATTTCTTTAAAGAAACACGGGCTGCCGTAGAGGTCTGACCGTCTCCGCTGTACGCACGTTCCTGAGACGTATCGGAATCGCTGGGTTTACAGACAGTTGTGACGAGCCGGCGGAGGGAAATGGTGCCTCCTGCCTTTGTGATTGCAAAGGTCACCAGAAGCAGAAGCAGAAGGTCTATCACACATTTCTCAGAGAGAAAAAGGAACGGCGGTCCGAGACGCTCGGAGAACGCACCAAGCCCGACCCCGAGCTTCTCCGTCTGTAGCGGAGGCAGGGTGAGACGGGGGGCGAAGGGATTATAAGTTTCTCTTCCGTGCGCATGTTTTATTCCGTTTCTTTTCGGACGACGTTTCCTCTCGCGACCGGCGCCGGTGTTTGTCTACACGCATCAGAAGAAACATCTGTTGTGTCAGCGCGAAAACGCGGGACCCCTGGGTTAATTTTCGCGAAGGCAGATCCATCTGGTAATCGGGCGCCGTCCCCCCTCTGCGATGTGATTTATTGCGAACGGGAGGCTTTCGGCGGGCACCTGCCCCGGAGCGACAGGCGGCTCCGCTCTCTCCCAGCCGTTTCCCGCTCCGCGTCCGCGGGGCCCTGCCGGAGAGGACGCACCTCGTTTCCCCCCGCCCCGCGTCTGGGGACGCTGCCGCCGGCGTTCAGCGGGAGAGGCCTGCGTGCAGTCCGGTTCACTACGGCCTCTCTCACCGAGCACGGCCTTTCTGTTACGAGGCTTTCTGTCTCTCTCCTGCCTTGCCTCCACCACCCCCCCCTCCATGTTCTGAGCATTCTGGCTTTCAGGCGTGTGGTGCGAGATATATTTATTCGTTTTAATTTTTACTCGCAAAGCCAACCAAAAAGCGAATGATTATTAACATGCATACAGTGAGGTTCACTTGCATCCTGTTTCTTCCCCATTCTGACATTTGGTCTGAACAACAGCTGAACCTCTTGACTATGTCTGCATGCTTGTATGCATTTAGTTGCTGTCACGTGATTGGCTGATTAAATGTTGCCATTAACAAGCTGGTGTACAGGTATAACTAATAAAGTGCTCACTCAGTGTTTATGTTGTGTCTGCGGATACATTTACAAAATAAAAAAAATCCCATCAGTTTCCTTTTTCTTTTTTCGGTTGTGATGTTTTTTATGGCAAATCAGTGCCCAGCCTCCTTTTGTTCCTTCTCATAAAGCACGAGCAGGTCTGTGGCCTGTGGCCATGAGGAGCCAATCCTGACCCCCGCCAGGCTTACCAAAGCACCGCATCACAAAAGAAGGGAAAGGGAAGGGAAGGGAAATGGTCTCCAGAATCCAGCAGTGAGGCATGACGAGAGCCGAGAGCAAAAAAAAATAAATGAATGAATTAAAATGACGGTTTAAGAACGGTCCTCTCTCTGGCTTGAGAATGGTTGTCAGTTCGAGAGTTACATGGTGAAGAAAGCCACCCCTCTAAGCCCTCTCTTCTTACATGGCAAAGTCCAGTATGGAATGCCGACCCAAATGTGGGAAAACCACTGGGTCTGCAAGGGGTTTTTCCAGATAAAAAATGGCCCAAGACTGCAGCTAGTTTTCACGTTTCATCCAGAATTATTACACATACCTTTTCCTTATTTGGGACACTGCACACTTGTGGTTATTGAGAGCTTTTCCAAGCCCTTGTGGTCATGTGGCCCCTGTCTAGCACATACAGTGGGGCAAAAAAGTATTTAGTCAGCCACCAATTGTGCAAGATCTGCCACTTAAAAAGATGAGAGGCCTGTAATTTTCATCATAGGTATACCTCAACTATGAGAGACAAAATGAGAAAAAAAAAATCCAGAAAATCACATCGTCTGATTTTGAAAGAATTTATTTGCAAATTATGGTGGAAAATAAGTATTTGGTCAATAACGAAAGTTCATCTCAATACTTTGTTATATACCCTTTGTTGGCAATGACAGAGGTCAAACATTTTCTGTAAGTCTTCACAAGGTTTTCACACACTGTTGCTGGTATTTTGGCCCATTCCTCCATGCAGATCTCCTCTAGAGCAGTGATGTTTTGGGGCTGTCGCTGGGCAACACGGACTTTCAACTCCCTCCAAAGATTTTCTATGGGGTTGAGATCTGGAGACTGGCTAGGCCACTCCAGGACCTTGAAATGCTTCTTACGAAGCCACTCCTTCGTTGCCCGGGCGGTGTGTTTGGGATCATTCTCATGCTGAAAGACCCAGCCACATTTCATCTTCAATGCCCTTGCTGATGGAAGGAGGTTTTCACTCAAAATCTCACGATACATGGCCCCATTCATTCTTTCCTTTACACGGATCAGTCGTCCTGGTCCCTTTGCAGAAAAACAGCCCCAAAGCATGATGTTTCCACCCCCATGCTTCACAGTAGGTATGGTGTTCTTTGGATGCAACTCAGCATTCTTTCTCCTCCAAACATGACAAGTTGAGTTTTTACCAAAAAGTTATATTTTGGTTTCATCTGACCATATGACATTCTCCCAATCCTCTTTTGGATCATCCAAATGCTCTCTAGCAAACTTCAGATGGGCCTGGACATGTACTGGCTTAAGCAGAGGGACACGTCTGGCACTGCAGGATTCGAGTCCCTGGCGGCGTAGTGTGTTACTGATGGTAGCCTTTGTTACTTTGGTCCCAGCTCTCTGCAGGTCATTCACTAGGTCCCCCTGTGTGGTTCTGGGATTTTTGCTCACCGTTCTTGTGATCATTTTGACCCCACGGGGTGAGAGCTTGCATGGAGCCCCAGATCGAGGGAGATTATCAGTGGTCTTGTATGTCTTCCATTTTCTAATAATTGCTCCCACAGTTGATTTCTTCACACCAAGCTGCTTACCTATTGCAGATTCAGGCTTCCCAGCCTGGTGCAGGTCTACAGTTTTGTTTCTGGTGTCCTTTGACAGCTCTTTGGTCTTGGCCATAGTGGAGTTTGAAGTGTGACTGTTTAAGGTTGTGGACAGGTGTCTTTTATACTGATAACGAGTTCAAACAGGTGCCATTAATACAGGTAACGAGTGGAGGACAGAGGAGCCTCTTCAAGAAGAAGTTACAGGTCTGTGAGAGCCAGAAATCTTGCTTGTTTGTAGGTGACCAAATACTTATTTTACCGAGGAATTTACCAATTAATTCATAAAAAATCCTACAATGTGATTTCCTGGATTCTTTCCCCCCATTCTGTCTCTCATAGTTGAAGTGTACCTATGATGAAAATGACAGGCCTCTCTCATCTTTTTAAGTGGGAGAAATTGGTGGCTGACTAAATACTTTTTTGCCCCACTGTATTTGTGCTCTCTTGTTGAAGTAGTCTTCTTCGCCCCTCAATCCGCTGAGACCCAATTGTCCTTGCTATTTGATGTAACATGCTCTCAAGTCGGTTGGAGGCATGGTTCTCTCCCCATCTGGTTAGCCCTGCTTATGTAATCTGACCACCCGTAAGAACCTCTTCACTGCAGTAGCGACCCACACGTTTGGGCAGTAAATTGATAGCGTATTGATTTTCACAGGTTACGCTCTTCTGCTGCTATGTTGGCCTCCTGCTGAGTACTGGCCATGACGATGGTAGTCTGACAGACCTTTGGGAGGGGTGTGGGTGGTGGTCCACTGCTAAAGTAATGTGATGCACGCATCAGTTTGTTGCAGTTTCACACCGAGGACTGTGGTTTGATTCCTGGTCTGAGGGCGTGGGGTGGCGGGGGGGGGGGACTCACAAGGGGGGTTAGTGAGATCGCCGCACACAACAGAACCCCGGGCACCTCGGAATCACAGTCGTGGGCGGAACAATGTGCCTTGGAGAAACTGAATAAAATGTCATTTTTAAAAAAGCCATTTGTTTGCGCAACTTTTTGTGGGTGGGGCATGAACTTTAGACCCATTTGAGGTTATAAATCGGGTTGTGATTCAAACTAAGGATATGGCAAGGCTAGACGGGTGAAATGAGTACTTACAGTGCAGTCTGAAAGTATTTGGGCAGTGGTACTCTGTACTCCAGTGCTGTGGATTTCAAATGAAGCAATGAATAATGAGGTTAATGTGCAGACTGTCACTTCATTAATTTCAGGGTATTTACATTTATATCAGGTGATCCGCGTAGGAATTGCATCACTTTTTATACATTCGGGGACCAAAAGTAATTTGACAGTTGGCTTCTTAGCTGTTCCTGATTAGTCAGGTGTATTCAATCACTTCCTTTGTGCAGGTATAAGAAAGCTTTCAGCATCTAGTCTTGATTCTAGGCTTTTGATTGCCTTTGGAGTCTGTTCTTGGTATTAGCAGAAATTGCCAGAGAAGTTTCCAGAATGGAGTGACAGATAGAAAATGATAGAACAGGTACAGTGGTGTGAAAAAGTGTTTGCCCCCTTCCTGATTTCTTATTTTTTTGCATGTTTGTCACACTTAAATGTTTCAGATCATCAAACAAATTTAAATATTAGTCAAAGACACACAAAATGCAGTTTTTAAATGAAGGTTTTTATTATTAAGGGAGAAAACAAATCCAAACCTACATGGCCCTGTGTGAAAAAGTGATTGCCCCCTAAACCTAATAACTGGTTGAGTCTCTTACAGCGCTGTGGAGGAATTTTGGCCCACTCATCTTTGCAGAATTGTTGTAATTCAGCCACATTGGAGGGTTTTTGAGCATGAACCGCCTTTTTAAGGTCATGCCACAGCATCTCAATAGGATTCAGGTCAGGACTTTGACTAGGCCACTCCAAAGTCTTCATTTTGTTTTTCTTCAGCCATTCAGAGGTGGACTTGCTGGTGTGTTTTGGATCATTGTCCTGCTGCAGAACCCAAGTTCGTTTCAGCTTGAGGTCACAAACAGATGGCCGGACATTCTCCTTCAGGATTTTTTGGTAGACAGCAGAATTCTTGGTTCCATTTATCACAGCAAGTCTTCCAGGTCCTGAAGCAGCAAAACAGCCCCAGACCATCACACTACCACCACCATATTTTACTGTTGGTATGATGTTCTTTTTCTGAAATGCGGTGTTACTTTTACGCCAGATGTAATGGGACACACACCTTTCAAAAAGTTCAACTTTTGTCTCGTCAGACCACAGAGTATTTTCCCAAAAGTCTTGGGAAACGTCAAGATGTTTTCTGGCAAAATTGAGACGAGTCTTAATGTTCTTTTTGCTCAGCAGTGGTTTTCGTCTTGGAACTCTGCCATGCAGGCCATTTTTGCCCAGTCTCTTTCTTATGGTGGAGTCATGAACACTGACCTTAACTGAGGCAAGTGAGGCCTGCAGTTCTTTGGATGTTGTTGTGGGGTCTTTTGTGACCTCTTGGATGAGTCGTCGCGGCGCTCTTGGGGTAATTTTGGTCGGCCGGCCACTCCTGGGAAGGTTCACCACTGTTCCATGTTTTCGCCATTTGTGGATAATGGCTCTCACTGTGGTTCGCTGGAGTCCCAAAGCTTTAGAAATGGCTTTATAACCTTTTCCAGACTGATAGATCTCAATTACTTTCTTTCTCATTTGTTCCTGAATTTCTTTAGATCTCGGCATGATGTCTAGCTTTTGAGGATAATTTGGTCTACTTCACTTTGTCAGGCAGGTCCTATTTAAGTGATTTCTTGATTGAGAACAGGTGTGGCAGTAATCAGGCCTGGGTGTGGCTAGAGAAATTGAACTCAGGTTTGATAAACCACAGTTAAGTTATGTTTTAACAGGGGGGGCCAATCACTTTTTCACACAGGGCCATGTAGGTTTGGATTTTTTTTCTCCCTTAATAATAAAAACCTTCATTTAAAAACTGCATTTTGTGTTTACTTGTGTTGTCTTTGACTAATATTTAAATTTGTTTGATGATCTGAAACGTTTAAGTGTGACAAACATGCCAAAAAATAAGAAATCAGGAAGGGGGCAAACACTTTTTCACACCACTGTATATGTCTAGCAAATACAACCATTTCAGGCTTCTTGAAATAGTTTTTGTCCACCATTGACACCATAAAAAAAGAACCGCACGCTCATTGGAGAACCTGTTGAAAGTGCGATGGGGAAGGCTTGACCTTCCTCTGTTATCCTTCCAGTTTTTACCCACACAAAACGGCACACGGTCACGTTTCGTGTGCAGATAAGCATGCGTGAGGCATCGATTAAAGGGCCGTCTTTGTACCAAGGCCTCAGAACGATATTAATGGCGCACATTATTAAAAAACGGGACACGATTTGCATCTGTGAAGGAGGATGATAATATGCCCGCGTAAGGAATTGAACCAGATAATGCATTCCAGTCCTCTATGTGGAGTAGGCCTTTTAGGAAATGAAGGTTTCACTGGATTTGTCACTTCAGAACATACGTGGGCGGGGGGCTGGGGAAGGGGGGGAGGGGGAGGGGTATCCAGCTGACAGAAATGACAGATGCTGCTCAGCGCCTATTCTCTCTCCGGGGCTCATTTTGAAAAAGGGGTGCGTTTAAACGCTTCCCCCCTGGTCCGCCGGTCCCCCGAGTGAGGCATCGACTGGTGTTCTCGCAATCACACTCTTACCTGCCGTATGAAATATTAATGGAAATGTAGTTGGGCAAGGGGCAGGTTCAGTCTCTGGAGCTCTCTCTGTTTATCTGTTTAAAAAAAGGAAGACGTGTGTGTGGGTGTGGGGGGAGAACACAATGGTTTCAGATCCATGACTTCTCACTGAACCAATGAATCAGAAAATTACTTGTTATACCTCTAGCATGAGCTTTTTTTTTTTTTGGCCCAATTATTTGCTTGTAGATAGGCTGTGTGAATTATTTAGCAAAATGTTATTAGTTCACGGCACATACTTCTGAATGCATCAAGCGCGGGGTAGTAATTAAATTCTCCCTGCGATGCGCGTGGTGCGATCGGACTGCCGCGTGAACTTTTGACACAATCAAAGGCATTAGCCGCCTTGTTATCGGATTCATCTCCCGCACTGCTTTATTAAAAAGCGCAGAAGAAAGTCTGGGCACTTATGAGAGATCCTTGCGGGTCGGCGAACATTTGTTCTGTTTCTTACCCTGTCTACCCCCCTCTCCCCCACCCCACCCCACCCCACACCCTCACCCGAGCACTGCAATCCTAGAGGAAGGAGTTGCAGCCTAATCGGTCTTTATGGCCGAAATCGGTTTACGTCTTGTTAAAGTCCGAAGGGTGAGCGGGACCCAGGTTTTGTAGCGTTATCAGTCGCCCTCTCCATATCCCTGTAAAATAATTACTGCTCCTGGTCAACTCTGGTAAACACATTTATTGAGAAGGGGCCAGTGACACAAGCTTGGCTCGCAAGCCGTTAAAATCATTTATTACCCGGAGCATCTCGCTCAAGAACCCTGAAATTGAATTTTGGGTTTCGGTACAGATGTACTGCTTCATTGTTCAGTTGCCTCAAGGTGACGCTCGGCTCACCTGACGTGTTTTTTTTAGTTGTTTTTTTTTCTCATACAAAATGAGCCGATGATAGAGAAGGAGCCACTCGTACATACTAAGCTAAGAATCATGGGAAATGCGGTTTCCCAAAGGCTATGGTTTCCTCGCTACACCCCGGACATACCGCAGGAGTAACTGTAGTTTGTACTGTCAGGCTACGTTTTGGGAATGGGCTCGACCCTGGAATGGGACTGCGCTTATTGCAGGTCGCCAGTCCACGTATGTTGTGGAGTCACGTTGCGTGCCTTTCCCGGCAACATCGCTTGGATCCAGCCCGAACTCTGAACACGTGTACAGCACTGCATGTTCGGTGAAACGCAGAGCACTTGAAAACCACCCAAGTGCATCATTTCTTCCCTTACCTTGAAAAAATGGTATTGAAGAAGTAACTGTAGGTGAGTAGGTGAGCACTGTGTTGTGGAGATGACGTTTCAAGGGCACCGCAACAAAATGTCCCCTCTTCTTGCATTGTACTGTGTTCATAGGGCACGATATTTAATTTTCGTTGCTGCTCCATATACATTCCTTCCATTTTCACTGCAACTCACGTCCCACACAGCGATGAAAAGAGAAAACCACACTAACGCTTTTTCTCCCTCCTCCCTTGACCATAAGTGCTCTTGTCTGCATGCACGGCTGTTATGGACCGGCCCAACAAATACCACCATCCGTAGATCTCTGCCAAGTTGTTCTTCCTGTGAGAAACCCTACCAATTTGCCCAAGGAGACATTTCAGCCTTTTGTCCACTAACAATGTAAATAATCCCCCTCTGCTCCCACTGCATTGCAGGGAGCGGGTTGGATTGGGGGGGTCGGTGTGCATTAGCTCTGGGTAATGTATTCTGGTGAAGTGTTATGACTAGTATTTATATGTTTCATTTGAAGGTCACTCGGTGCGCCTGTTGGGTCAGAAAAAGGATAATGGAAAGCGGTTGGGGGGAGCGCGATTGGATTTGCCGAAGATTAGGAAGAACCCACTGATAGAAATCATTTCCATCAATACCGGGTAAGCTGTTTTCAAAAACCTTGCTCATAAAATATTCAGCATCACCTGAGAATTCAATTTCTCTCGCCTTCCCGCCGACATAGCTCGATGTCGCGGCGGTCTCCGTGCTTCCCCAGGTTCTCCCTTTGAAACCGAAATGATCTGAACCCCTTGGGGCTTTTGATTGTATCAGTTTCAGACTGTGTGTGTGTGTGTGTGTGTGTGTGTGTGTGTGTGTGTGTGTGTGTGTGTGTGTTTGTGTGTGTGTGTGTGTATGTGTGTGTGTGTGTGTGTGTGTGAGAAATCTGTTTGCTTTCCTTATGATTTTCTCATCGGGCTACAGGTCCCTCCCAATATTTCAGGGCTGTAATTGGATTCCTCTAAATTCAACGCAAAAGTGATTCAAACAAAAGGTGATACAAACAAGAAGCAATCTTGACTTTAAATGAGTGTGACAAGCCTCATTTTTGAGACTACAAGTCAGGGTCATTGCTGTGAGACACTGGGAGAAATCTGACATAGATATTTGGTGAATAGTGACAAATTAAATAAAAATAAAAATAAAGTGAGTTCATTCACAGTCTTTATACGAACACAGTGTACCCTATCCCAGTTCATTAAATGCTGCACATTCTGTTGTATGGGGACAGCTTTTGACTTTTAAACAGGCAAGTAGGTCTACCTGTAAGACCGTGCCTTTTTGCTTCCAGTTTTGTTTCCATTTAAGAGTTACCGAATTCCATAAAACTTTCTGAGCTTGTCACTTGTCTGGTGGCTGCCTTGTGCAAAAGAGTCTGGAAAGTTCTTGGTAAAGGAACAGTTTTCCTTCAAGAAGAACCTGATCACGCATTCCCTTCCGCAGAGCTCAAACAAGCATCCTTCTGGTGTCAGGAGAGGGGTTGTGGGTTGAATTTGAAGGTGAATTTCATCAGCAAGTGCAAAATTGTCGAAATGCAACGCATGGTTCTCGTCCCTGATAATATATTGCTATTTATCTGAAATGGGGGAAAGGGCTGCTCACTGTTTTATTTGATCAGTAGAACTACAGGAGTAGCCTCAGTCTGGGGAGGTAAGAAAGTAGACGCAGGGATTTCCCACGAGACTTACTCTGACTGGCTCTCTCCAGGGCTCTCAGCGGAGGAAAGTTATAATAAGACGGTTGATTGAGCCCCTCAGGCAGACCACAGGCCCTTAGACGACCACAGGAATCGCACTTGCGCAGTGAGATGAAGAGCACACCGATGATGAAATCCCTCCCTGCCTGGTCGACGTTCAGGCCAATTATGTGCCAACCCGCGGGGCTGCTGGTGGGGACAGCTTTCCACTGGAAAACCTTTCCTCAACAACCAAAGAATCACTAAAATCAAATTAATTACAAAAACTGTGCCTGGTCCCCAAGAAAAAAAAGCCCCCCCTGTCCTTTCCTGTTTGACTGAAAACATGCACACACTGACAGCGAGGAGGCGGGCGAAGGTCAGGACCTGCTGCTCGTGGGCAGAGAACGCGGCATTGTGCCGAGAGAACAGCCAGTTCATTTTCGGTTTCCTGCGCAGAGCTGCGACCCCTGACCCCCACGGCCGCGCTGAGAACAGTAGGGGCCCTGTAATTCGGGAGACCACCACCTGCACGGCTCTTAACCTGCCTCCGCGGACCCCTCAGACCTTTGAGCCGGAGAAGGGGGTCCCGGGGCGAAGGGGCCCAAGGCCATCAGTATTCCTGCTCATGTTCCTCTCCAGCCGGGCGACCTGGCCTCTGTGTTTATCGCTCTTCACCGCAGGAGCCCCCTCTCGGCCAGCCGGCCCTACCCGCCCTTTGTTTTTCTGATTTCCGCAGTCAGCCCTGTCCAATGCATTCGACGCGACACCCTCCTCGCCACAGATTGGACTCATCTCTCCCGTAAAGCCACTTTGTGTTTTCTATCCATCCCACCTACCCTGCCTCACCAGCCCCTTCCCCTTCATCGCTGAAACTCATAGACACCACCATTGCCCTCCTCCAGATTCAGATTTGGTAAATCCTAAATCCAATTTAAAAGTAAATAAAAGTTATCTTTTTAAGGCCCCCTTCCTTACTTTTTGAGTACACCTACAGGGCTGGCACGCATCCCAGCCCGGCGTCTTCGGGGAGCCCGCCGTGCACACCCTCCTGTCCTCTGTACGCAGTAATGGATCCTGGCCACAGCAGGTTTCAGGGCAGATACGGGGATGTAAGCATAAAATGATCACTGAAGTATGGAACCCAATTTATCACTCTGCTGGCTTGTGATTGTGTTCTTATTTTCCGAGGTGTAAGACTCTGAAGGGCTGTTCGGGTTATGCCTTTGAACTTTGCCAGTATCCACTTTGACCAGAGCTCATATATCCAGACCCCTTGTACCTATATGGGTCTGTCATTTCCAATTACAGCAGTAGGCCAGGAACGATAAGAAGAGATGGGTCTCTTTAAAGGCTACGTTTAAGAGGAGCAGCACTTCCTCTTTGGAGAACCTGGGTGCTCGCCGCTTGCTCTTCCCTTTAAAAATAGCTTCCCCTCCCCCTAGTCCTTTGGAGAATCCTCTCCCTCGTTAACTGGAAATTAAGTGCACCTCATCACCGCATCTGCACGACGGCAACAGACGCAGCGTTTTTCCGAGGTAGCGGGGAGGTCATCTTGTTATGCATTCAGATGTCGTATCAGGGGATTCTGTTGGTAAATAATGTTGGTTTAAGTGATTAGAGGTCCCCCGGAGACTGTGTTCCCCCATGTCTGGGGTCAGGGAGATGTCGGTGTGAGGCTTTGTTTCGAGAGTGACCTGAGAGATTAAGCCAGGATTCAGTCAGCTGAACTGAAATTACCCATCGCAAAAGTCAGAAAAGCTAACGCTGTACGGTACGATGAGTCTAGAGGAATAGTTTTTTTCATGTCAGTTTGTCACCACACCCAGGAGAAGAGTAGGGGACCAAGGGACCGGCTCCTCTCGCTTTGATGTTGTACCTTTAATCTTTGAATTTGTACAACAGCGAGATACAAATTCCCCTGCATAACAGCGGGTTAATTACAACCCTCTCTCTGGGCGCCAGTTAGACAGAATTAGATGAGGAGATGCCTTGACGCAGGTAAGATTCCTGCAGTCGCGGTGTGTTGTTTTGGGACACTTCTGTTCACTTTGCTCTTTTTGATTAATTATCATAATTAAATCCAAAAACTGTATGTGGAACACTGTGTTTGCAGCAATTCAAAATTTTACACAGGGGACATCTTCAGAGTAGGATGCTAGATTTGAAGGTTTAGCAGCCAGTTGTTTACTTGAGTGAGACTGTCGTCATTGTAAATATAGTGGGGGAAACTTGGATGACCTCAGCGACTAATGTCATTATGAT
The DNA here is from genome assembly GCF_963514075.1 of Conger conger. NCBI lineage: Eukaryota > Metazoa > Chordata > Actinopteri > Anguilliformes > Congridae > Conger > Conger conger. Next base: position 49,624,009 of record NC_083760.1, on the reverse strand, counting down.
TGCTGTTGGCATATACAGTGGAACCTCAGAGAACCAAACACATCAGGGATGAAGGTCGTTCAGAACACTGAAATATTTGGAACTCGTTTTAGGAAATTAAATCAGTTCAGTTTATTTTGAATCATAAGAAATCAATAACCTCAATGCCATTTGCCCCAACAGTCGTGGTCGTATAAAGTGCAGTCAATTAACAGTAGGCTAAACTGGTAAACTTGTAAAATAGCCGAATCAGAAATAAATCTGTATCGTGGCATTGGCCAAAGCAACAAGGTTCACATTTGTGGATGAACACCAATGGTAAGCGAAAGTCGCTATTTGCATTGGCTGTAGCCATCAGTGTGATGCGATCTTTCCTGGATTTAAAATGATTTGCCTGCTTCTCGCTTCCGTCCAACAGCAAATTTTGTCCTAGTTTATTTTTTATTGGTCTTCTGCTTCTGTAGCCTATCCACTTAGAGGTTTGTTGCGTTGTGTGTTCAGAGATGCTGTTACAATTGTAACGAATGGTTATTTGTGTTCGTCACCTTTCTGCCAGCTTCGACCAACCTGGCCCTTCTCCCCTGACTTCTGTCATTAACAACACATTTTTGCCTGCATAACTGCTGCTCACTGGATGTTTTTTGTTTGTCGCACCATTTTCTGCAAACCCGAGACTGCGCGTGAAAATCGCAGAGATCAGCAGTTTCTGAGACACTCAAACCACCGTGTCTGGCACCAACAATCACTCCACAGTCAAATTCATTTAGATCACATTTCTTCCCCTTTCTGACTTTTAGTCTGAACAGCAGATGAACCTCTTGACCACATCTGCATGATTTTATACATTTAGTTGCTGCTGCATGATTGGCTGATGAAATATTTGCATGAACAAGCTGGTGTACAGGTCTACCTAATAAATTGCTCACTGAGTGTACATCATATCATGGAAGCTAGTCCTGCTGTTTCAGCTTGTCTTTAATTTTATTCTTCCGATTCCACAGCCAGTTCAGTTGACAGGAATTTTGGGTTTTCTGAATTTCAGATCTCTGAGGTTCTACGGTACTGTGCGCAGATAGCAGTTTGGCACATATTCTGTATCTTTTTTTCATCTGTGCTAGAGTAATTTTCATATGTGAATGATCAGGGACATCACACCTTGTAAGTGCGAGCATGAACGAGAAAGCAGGGCTGTCATAGACAGGCCACATTAGCACGTTAGCGCACACTGACTCAGTGACTGGTGCAAAGTGCATTTTTTTGGTCGTTTCAAGCGCGCATCCACAAGCGTGTAAACAAGTGCTCTCTGCTGCTTGAGCGTATCACTGCATAAATTAGCGTTTGTTTTTTTTGCCACGTATTAAAATTTATGCAGGGAATAATCCTCCTCCTCTTAGTCAGGCTGTCATCCCCCCTCTTTTCCTCAGACTGAGTTGGGGAGAAAAAATATTTTCTGTCAGGAAGGACGCTGTTCTTCTGTTCCCATCCTGACCTTACTGTTGTTTTCCGCAATCCCATTCAGTCAGGCAAGAGGTGGACTGTTACCACAGCACATTGCCTACTGACAGCCTACATCATTTTAACAATGAGACAGACACACACCCAACCTTACCTTTGTATTCAAATCGATTTAAATGCAGTGGCGTCAATCATACAGCACAGTCATATTTTACTTGCTATCTGTGTGTCTCTGATTTTACAGCCAAATGCAGAAATCGATCGAGACGTACAATGGTATGGCTATTTCTCCGTAATTTGAGTGCATATAAGAGGGATAATTTTCCTACTGAGCTTCTGAGCAGTTCCTCTTAATCCCTGACAGCCTAATATGGTCTGATCAGTGTCAGCGACTAAATGGTTATGCCACTCATCCCCGGTCCCTGCTATGCTCTGACCTTTTGAACTACTGTTCCTACCTGTCACCGAGGCTTAGACTCCAGCCTGACCTTTCCTTTTGTTTTGCAAATCCTCCAAGCAGCCACAACATGTGTACAAACAAAAATGAAACTTCACTCCCCTCACCCTCAACAAAAGTTTAATCATATAAACACCAACGCAAAAATGAAACATTAAAGGTACATTAGGTCATTTCAGACTTCTAACAGTCAAGAAAGTAATTGCAGCAGTAAACACCCTCAAACCACAAAACTGTTTATCCCACCCCTTCTCTGTGAACGCGCTGACATTGAAACGCCATTGGCTGTGGCAATTAGAACCAATTTTCAACCAATGACCTTGAATTATTGTAGAGCTATACAATGTTTTGGTACAGTGCCGGCCCGTCAACTGCATATTTTGAAACCCGAATTTAAGGACTATAAACACAGGCAGATGGTGAGTCAACATGTTAGTGAGCCTTTTTCAATGATAGGATTTACAATGGTCTTGTAACAATGTTTTAACACAAAAATCTTACCTATTGTACCTTTAAACTAATTTGGCTGTACATTTTGCATTATAGGAGAGCGTTTGATCATTTTTCCACCAGTTAAGACACTCATGTATGTCAGACTGAAAAATACTGCTTCAGTGTTCTTGGATGATCACGTAAGACCTCTGCTTAATGATCGGGGGGGTTAGAAACAAAGCCCGGCACCAGCGAGGAATGGGTGTGAAACGGGAGTGTGCTGTTGGCATGGTGACCATTTAGTTTCCTTCCACATCACATGCATTGGTAAGAATGGGGGGACAGGAACCTGCATTGTGGGGTACAAAGCTTGTACCCACTTATTTGTAATTGCCCTGCCTTGCTTTTACCCGGTATGCTTCATACTGTAATTATTCACCTGAATTTTGGACTATAAGTTTTACTTTACAAAGCACCAAATTCCTACAACCGCCTTCATAAATGAGCCCTTTGTTGTCTCTTCATTTGAGTCCTCTGCAATCCACCACACTGATTGAATAAGGACTCCTTAACTTCAAGGGGACTAGCCTGAAATAAGGAACACTGGAGCATGGGAAGCTCTATATGTACAATACACAAACGGCGATGTCAGTGCAAATAACTTTTGTAATAACACCCCTTGTGCAATAAAATATGTTAAATTATGGAGTAATTGGATATTTGATTTGTCTTGTTGTGACTGTGTTTTACAGTATGTCATGTCCCCCTTGTAACATTTTTTTTTTCTCTCAATGGGGTACTCCTGGTTAAATGAAATAAATGGCATGCTTTTTTTGTGGAAAAGTTGACTCCAATTACAGCTGGACTTGATTTTGGACTTGATCATTCGTAACCCCCAATTCAAGAACTTGGAAATCATTGACGTGGCATACAGCCGCAACTTTGGCATACTTGGAGCATAGTTGTCTGATCTCATCTGAAAATGGCTAGTGTGGGTGCTTGCTTTCGTTTAGGATTAGCACCAAGACACCTGACACTACTTGTCAAGGTCTTGTTGAAGACTGATTGGTGAATTAGATGAATCAGGTGTTCTAATGCTGGGGTACAATGTAAATCTAAGGGTCTTCACTGTTGCTAGCTGGATTGACCTTGATTTTGCAGACTGACTAGCTTCTGTGACAGTATGTTAGTTTGCTGGTTTAAGCAGGGAGTCCCTTATGGCATTTGGAATGGTGTGTTTTCTAAGACCGAAAATCATTCTCTGCATGAGCTCTGCATTGTAAATACCTTCAACAATGTGGCTTGAACATTGCACATTAATAGGATGTTGGGCTACCATTCATGGCCTGCATGCGCTGGCTTGTGGAATTCTGCAGTTGGATCATGACGCCACTTTTCCGAGACTCGTGCTTGGTGGATGGAAGCGGAAGAAGGCGTTTTGGGTGCCACTCCATACCATTACGGGCCATTTCACTTCTGAAACGCTGTTGAGTCCTTTTTTTGTTCTCTCCCTCTATATGATATAGGAGAGTATCATATCACATTAAATTTGAAGCAGAACTAAGAATAAACATCAGTGGGTTTGATTCAGAGCCTCAGAGAAGCTGAGGTAATCTGAGACATGTCTCTGAGTCTGAAATATCTCAGAAAGCTCAGCGGCCTCCGATCCAGCCCTTTTTCCTTCCCCGTCCCACCCTCTCCTCAGAGCCCTTTCCCAGGACAGGCTGATTCTCTCTGGGAGAATCGGAGGTAGTGCCGGGGTCCTGTCCTTAGATGCACTCCACAGGGCACTATTTCCACTTCAGCGTTGCCAAACCACGGCGATGGTGATGGAATCACATTTTCTGAATGTTTGTGCAAGTCTGCAGAAATCAGAAGGGCAGCGGCACCAAGGCTTACTCATCGGCCGTAAATAAGTTTGAAAAATAGTGGTCTGTCCACAGGGGCCAGATGGTGGCAGATGTTTTAACCCATTACCTCCGTGTCATTTCGGGGCACTCTTGATTTATTAAAACATTTTTAATAGGGCTTTTGCCTCCAGATCAAAGGTAAATATGTGAGGTTTTTTCCCCATGGTTCTTCATTTGAATGTGTTGCAGCGTTTCCTGTTATTGATGGCCCTATGGAGTGCTATCCTCTATATGAAGGATATAGGTGTGCAGTAACACCAAATAGATATTTAGCAATAATAAAGATTCAGGAAGATAAACTATTTTATTTTATTTATTTATTTTTTTGCTAGTTGCCATTGAGACCACAGTATAAATTGATGGATTAGCCTGCACAGTTACTGTAAACTTCTTTTTATTATTCTCATGTTTTATTTTCTCAGCTTGAGAGCTGGTCTTGCGGCGGTGATCTGTTTGCACTCAGTCACCCTGTGCTGACGCCGAGGCCTGACACGTGCAACGCTCTGCCAGCCTGTGTGGGATCTCTGAAAACTTCTCCACCCACCGCCTGGCAACTTTACCCCTCCAGCTAATGGACAGCTGCGAGAGTCACATGCCGGGGGCTGGCCAATTGCACACCATGTGTTTTTTTTCCTATGAAACCAGCTTTAAGCAGGCAGACAGACACGGTGATTCCAGATGGCAGGGTGTAGATTTGTACACATCGCATTTGTTTTTCCGTTCACTGCAAAGTTACCATAAGCTTCCCTACAGCAGCTTTCCGGCTCCGAGCTGCACCGCCTCACCGACTGCGTCAGTTTGAAGAACACTACAATGTTTCACGCTGGGCTTTCATTTTATACAGTTAAACGGAAGTGGAAAACCTGCCCGTTTGAACACATTCTGAGTTACACAATGTGTTGTCTGGATTTAAAAAAATAAAATAAAATGCGTCTTAGGGGAAAAATAAGTCTGAAAATGTAAAGCTGAGGTTGAAGTCATGTTTTAAACAGTGACGGAATTAATTATGGTCAGTTTGTTTGGGCTTGTCAAATCCTGAGGATTTTCTCAGGGTGTTTCACCGTTGAAGTATGGCCACTTGCAGTCAACTGAGGTCGCTTAAAACGTTTAACTGTGGAAAGTTTTGACCAGATGACATGTCCCTCTCCTGTTCAGCAAAACACTTTTCAGAAGTGCTTTTCAGTTCAGTTCTTCTGTGATTACGCAAAGTTAAATGTGGCTTCACGTCAGAAAAAAAAGACCTCACATTTCACTACCGTCACATGACCACGGACGGGGACAGTAAACCATTCATCTCAGGGCCGCTGGCTGGCTCCAACTCTGCGCGTTTCATTTAAATATTAAGGAGAGTACATTACATATTAAAACAACTGGTTTCGGCCTGTCTCAGACCAAAGACTTTGTGCGCTGTCAAAAAAATATAGCAATTTTAATTTAATTTTCTTTTGAGGTAACAGTGACATCAGGGCTGACATTTGGAGGCTGGTTAGATAGAGCTCTCTTTGTTCCTGGGTGAAACTGCGTTCCGCCATCTCCGCTACTCAGACACACTATCAGTCATTCAGTTCCTACTTATCGCCATTTCAGACCTTTCCCCTGGCCTCGAGCCCTGCTTTATTTGGAAAGAACATTATTAAGCATTATGGGATTTTTTTCACTCCCTCTGTCAATCCTCAACCCCCACCCCCGCTGCCACCCCATCTTCCCCTTCACCCTTTCTTAAATGGCACAGCCTTTAAAATCATTTGTGATGTGAGCAAACTGTTTTTTAGAGCAAGGGATGAAATGTGCTGTCCCCTTGGCATGTTTTAACATGTTTTTAACAAACCTATGGGTAGCTTGATTCCTGCTTTGATAACGAGCGTGACTGAAACATGGGTTTGTTTATAATGTGTGCGTGGATGAGGTCTCTACGCATCTATGATGTAGTCTGTCTGCATGTGTAGATGGATATATATGTGTAGATGGCAAGTGAAAGCAGTTTTGAGAATGCAGAAGCCAAGTTCACGAGCGCCACCATGTTGTACAATTTGGAGAGAGTGCAGGGCTGCTGAATGTAGCTTCTCTGCTAAGTGTGTGAGAGAGTAAATCTGCATTGACACAAACTGTCCCTGGTTCGTCCACAAGATATTACTGCATTGTCCTAATAACACATTAACTTAAAGAAAATAATGTTGCTTGCGACTACATCTACACGTGTGGGGAAAAATGTACTTCATATTTTTACCTTATTGTTACCATTGACTGTGAGGTCTGTAACACAGAAAAATACAATAGAAAGTCACACACAGGTTACATTGTTGGGTGTAGCCTTCATAAACATCCATTTTTACATTACATTACATTATTGGCATTTCGCAGACGCTCTTATCCTGAGCGATGTACAACAAAGTGCATACCCATAACCAGGGATAAGTTTGCTGAAAGACCCTAGAGGGAAGTACAATTTCAACTGCTACCTGTACAACAAAGATAAGGACGAGGGCCAATTTTTTATTTTATTTTTATTTTTATTTTTTTGAACAAAGAAACAAACAAACAGAGCAAAAGTGACCAAAGTTAACTATCCAAACACTGCTTACCTAGCCAACTAAAAATACCGATACACAAAGCAAGTCACAGAGACAACAATTAAGGTTCACAGGGAGGTAGGGAGGGATGGGGAGAGGTGCTGCTTGAAGAGGTGTGTCTTCAGCTTGCGCTTGAAGGTGGGGAGAGATTCTACAGTTCTGACCTCAACGGGGAGTTCGTTCCACCACTGTGGAGCCAGAACAGACAGTAGTCGTGAGCGTGAGGTGGAGGTTTGGAGAGGGGGAGGTGCCAAGTGGCCTGTGGAGGCTGAACGAAGAGGTCTGGCAGGGGTGTAGGGTCTGATGATTTTTTTGTAGATAAGCTGGGGAAGACCCTTTAACTGCTTGGAAGGCTAGCACCAATGTTTTGAATTTGATTCGAGCCATGACAGGCAGCCAGTGGAGGGAAGTAAGCAGGGGGGTGACGTGTGAGTATTTGGGAAGGTTGAAGACCAGACGAGCTGCTGCATTCTGGATGAGTTGGAGGGGTCTGATGGCGGACGCTGGGAGGCCAGCCAAGAGGGAATTGCAGTAGTCCAGGCGGGACAGAACCATCGCTTGGACCAGGAGCTGGGTCGAGTAGGGGGTGAGAAAGGGGCGGATTCTCCGTATGTTGTATAGGAAGAACCTGCAAGACCGGGTCACCGCCGCAATGTTCTCGGAAAGGGACAGTCTGCTGTCCATCACCACGCCGAGGTTCCTTGCACTGGGTGACGGCGTGAGTGTGGTATCCCCGAGGGAAATGGAGAGATCCAGATGGGGAGAGGTATTAGCAGGGATGAATATCATTTCAGTCTTGCCTGGGTTGAGCTTTAGATGGTGGTTGTCCATCCAGCTCTGGATGTCCCTCAGGCAAGCAGAGATACGGGCTGAAACCTGCTTATCAGACGGCGGGAACAAGACGAAGAGTTGGGTATCGTCCGCGTAGCAGTGGTAGGATAGCCCATGTGCAGTGATCACAGGGCCAAGGGAGCGAGTGTAAAGAGAAAAAAGAAGCGGGCCAAGGACTGAGCCCTGGGGACCTCCTGTGGCGAGGGGCCGAGGTGTCGATACCCAACCAGCCCAGGCAACCTGGAAGGAGCGACCAGAGAGGTAGGACTCAATCCAGTCCAGGGCTGTGCCACAGATGCCCGTTGCTGACAGGGCAGACAGGAGGATGGAGTGATCCACAGTGTCGAAGGCAGCAGAGAGATCTAGAAGAATGAGGACAGAGGAGAGGGAGGCTGCGTGTGCGGCATGGAGTGACTCACTGACGGAGAGGAGCGCAGTCTCTGTCGAGTGGCCCGATCTGAAGCCAGACTGATGGGGGTCTAGCAGGTTGTTGTTAGAAAAGAAAGAAGAAAGTTGAGTAGAAGCGGCTCGTTCTATAGTTTTAGAAAGGAAAGAAAGAGGAGATACCGAGCGGTAGTTCTGGATGATGGAGGGATCCAGAGTAGGCTTTTTTTAGCAGTGGAGTGATGTGGGCCCTCTTGGAGGATGCCGGAAAACAGCTGGAAGACAGGGAGGAGTTGACAAGGGAGGTGACAAATGGGAGAATGTCAGGTGTGATAGTTTGGAGAAGAGAAGAGGGGATAGGGTCACGGGCACAGGTTGTAGGGCGGTGGCAGAGCAGGAGTTGAGAAACATCAGAGTCTGTAAGGGGGGAGAAAGTGGAAAAGGAAGGGATGGGCCTAGAGGGGGGGATGGGCACAGTGAGGGGGGCGGTGGTTGTAAAGGATCTGCGGATGACTGTGACCTTCTCATCGAAGAAATCAGCAAAGTCATCAGCAGCGAAGGAGGACTGAGGAGGAGGAGGCGGTGCATTTCTACATGGGAAACTGTGGGATACGGTGTCCATATGAGAACAAGAGTTATAAATGATGTCAATGCTTCTTCTTGGATGCGGTTTTGTTTTTGACCGTGTTGGAGGGAGCAGACACACGCGCTTGCTGTTTGCGTGTATTTCAGTCCTCCTCTCTGGGAACCGTGCTCCTGCTTTTCAAACAAAGGTCAACATTAACATGTTGCTGCTGGCCAAATGCTTCATGAACTTTTCCCTGGAAAACCGCAAGCATATGATGGCCACGTGGACCCTTACTCCATGCCGGAACGCTGGCATTGTGCCTTTTCCGGGAGAGCACACTGTGGGTACGGTGCAGGGTTTCTTCAGGCAGTGTCACATACTGTAGTTCAGGTAACTCTCAGTCATTGGCCCAAAGGAAATCTAAGCATTTAATCAGTTTCTGTTTAAGAAAAAAAACTTGTTTATCAGATTATTTTTAAGGCTTTCATTTTTTGTCAGGGTAATGCAATTTGACATACAAGAGTATTGTGAACAAGCAAGTTCCAAGTCCCATTTTCCGAAATACTGAACTTACACAAAAATGTGTACATTATCTGCTGTGTGAGCTCCTCATAATGGGAAGGCAGTAGCTAGTGAACAACAATAACAGCAGTAAGTCTCGAAAACGATTAATGAGCTGCATTTTTAGCTGCCATCCCCATTTAGATTTTATTTTAATCATGTTGATGTGAAATGTAAAAAGCATTAGCTTATGGTCTGGCAGTCCTGCGCATTCCCATTTCGCATTCCCCTTCCCAGTGCGCATTCCCATTGGACACTTTCCAATCCAAAGCCAGCTGTAAATCCACTAAATCTTTGTCTTAGCAGATCCCTCAGACCAAGTGTTGAAAACAACAGATATTTCCTGAGTGAAAATCAGACTGTAATCCATAGGCATAAATTGTGGCTGACAACCGCTGTGTTTGTTATGGTGAAACGCTTTCCAACAGGCGCCCCCGTTTTCCCCCTTATTGTGAAAGCGCATGTATGCGTGTGCTTTTGGATGTCCATCCCCCACTTGGGAGACATGGTTCTGACATTGTAAGTTGTCTGTAGGGTGTACAAATATGTACACCCTATGTGGGTGTACAGTACTATCAGGGTCAGCAGAATTAGAGCCATTGGTAGTTTGCCAAATTTAAATGGTGAAAACATGGGTGTATTTTGGCATTTATTTGGGCAGTGCAGAAAGGTCCAGCACCACTGGAAGTACACCTTCAGCCCCTCCTGAGTGGAGTTTGCACAATTGCTCACAATGTCACCTACCTTTTGAGACAATATTATTATATATAATATACTGTACATTAAAATATTATATGTTGATCGAGACTACAGGTTTGTTAATTTCCCTAATTTATTTGGCAAACAAGTGTTTATTACAATATTGGTCTCTCCCCGAAGAGACCGTAAGAATGAGTCTACCACCAGAAAAGCTGACTTGCACTGGAACCATCTGGAAAATATGCCCACTTTTATGGGTTCATTTAGATTGGGTGCAATATGACGAGATCAGGTGGCCAAGTGCACAGTTTAATATTAATTGGTTAATCCATTAGCTCTAGGTATTAGTGGTAATTAATTTGCCCTTATTCTGTTATGTACTGAGAGAGACTGATTTCTGTTTTACGGTCTCTGATGTTCAGTAGTTTCAGTATAAACGTGAATATGAAACTAATAAAAAGCTTGTGAATGATGCATATACCAAAAATAAGAATAAAGTAATGAAAAGTTTGGGGAAAATACAAAGGAAAGGAATTTTTGGCTGGTGTATGGGAACCTGTAGGTCGTTGTTAGGTTTTGTCAAAGCTCACAGTCTTGACTGAAGTTTGTGATTAACGTTCCGGTTCATTAGATGGAGCGTCAACAATATTGTCTTAAGCAGTTTTGGCAGTGGTACACCTGGGAACTCCTATGAAATTCAATTAAATTTCAAATTGATTTACAATATTAGTTTCATTAGATTTTGTATTAATTTTTACACCTATTACATTAAATTAAATTAAATTAAATTTAATTTAATTTAATTCTCCACCTATTAAATCTTTTCCCTATTAAAAATAAAAATGTAATTCAACAGAGTCATGTGGAATCCTCAAATGCCCTGTGGCAATATCAGAGCACGTCGATTGTGGGTGTATAAATTGAAATGGAGAACAGAGATAAATTGATCAGGTTTATGTACAGCATGGGTGGAGAGGTGTGATTTCTGACAATGTTAGCATATAGTCAAGTTATAAACATATAAAAATATAGCACAAACACTTCTGAACACAAAAGTGCAAATGTTAATGTGTCTAGCAAGGTTTGCTGATTGCCTTTATTAAAGTATAGCCTAATTTCCTGTGTTTTCCCTGAATCATTTGTTTAGTATGAGCATGCTGGTCGTTTCTCTATTTTACTTTTTTAAACATTATCGTTGATCTCACACAAAAGCTGTTCCATAAAAAGGTGTCCAGCCCCCAGAATATAATTCTCAGAAACGGAGAGAAACTTTTTCCCCATTCACCAACAGAGCTTTATGGTTTCCTTACATACAGTAGGATTTTGAACAAACTTCATTCATTTTCGAGACAAGGATGAGAGCAATGAGAACCCAGATGATATATAGATTGCTGATGACTGATAAAAACATCGCCATCTGTTATGTAAAGTTTTCAACTACAATTCTGTTCGGCACCGGGTCCCCCCCTCCCAAAGCATTCTGTTTACTATTCCGGTTTTAGGTTGTTTGTAAGTTGCGGAAAGGCACCTTATTTAATTAATTGAAATTGACGATACTCTCCCAGTCGCTGTGTTCCGGAACAGCAATACACCAAAAGAAAATGGCCGACGCGCGCTGGGGGAAGCGGCGGAATCCCTCATCGCTCACGCCGCGCCACGCCGGGCGGCGGGAAGAACGCGCGGAGAGGGGCGGCTTTCCGGAGCGGGGTAATCAGACGAGCCGCGGGAAGACGGGAAGAGAGAGGAGCGAGGAGCGAGGGGGAACATGGCAGGAGTCTCACTGTGTCAGGAAGGAGGTGGGGTGGGGGGGGGGGGGGGGAGGAGACGCACGCTTGATGATATAGAGGTCTGTCAGGCGGCAGGCGGCGGACGACCCGGTAATTGTGACCCCTGAAGCCATCTTTCCGGCTGGAACAACACCTGCGAGGATAGCTAACCCAGTTTACGGAGCCGCGGGGTAGTTTGCGGGGACTCCAGGCAGCTTGTTGTGCTGCGAAACCGGACGTGTCTATTTATCTTTCTAGTTAAGGGTGAGGAACGGGAGGCGGAGGGAGGTGGGCGCCCGCGGTATCTTGTTTCTGGTGGAATGAGACCACATTAAGGTGATTGAAGCATTTGAGTTGCCTCTTATATTAAATTTGACATTTTTGTAGCCTGTTTTTAGAGGGAAGCAAAGATGCACTTTGCCGCGAGACGATGTCGGGGTGATTGCGTCATGTGGTAGCGGGGTGCTTTTGGAATTCTCTCGAATTGCTGGCATTTTTGCCTGAGACAAAGTAATGGAAATCGAGGATCCTACTGTAAGTCTTGGTCCAAATGACTTTACCATCAGTTGCATGTCCCTATCGTACTCCACGCATCTCTTGTTAGACCAGCTTAGTAACCCAGTTCTATGCTTCATGTAAGTGACCGTTGACCCTTTTGGTTTGTTTTGCATAAGGCCCCGCACAGTTTGGGGAATTTGTCCGCACAGAACTAGTCATCTTTTTCGTTTGTCTAAAAGGACTGGCCACCCATACGGGTCCCCCCATACGCGCCCCCTGGCAGGAGTGAATCTCCTGTTCTGGGGTTTGAGTGAGTGTAAGAGTAATTATCAGAATCTGGCTCCAGGCCCAACGTGCTTTCATCACCAGCTCCTAGAAGGGCGGCTGTGACGGCTTTTGGCAGAGGACCACTAAACTTCAGAAAGTTCTGAGGCATTTCTTTGTGCAGGCCAGATGTGCACCACACATGAGAAAACTTCTCTTTACAGTGTCAAAGAAGAAAGCAACAAAATGGGATCACACCGGTGAAATTTCCTGTGTTCACGCAGTGTAACACTCTCATTTATCAATCCGATTTTCCTGTATGCAATTTTCCACATACCAGCACTATAGTGCTGTGTTTCGGAAATTGTGTGAAAATGTAAATTAGTGAAGTAAGTAGGATTTGTAGACACTTTCCCTTTCTTTTTCTGAAGCCTGCTTCCACCTGGTTTTGTGGTAGGTGTTCAGCTGTGCCACAGATACATACATTGTCGTCTATGTACTGACCAGATGGCCTGCCCCATAAGGTTCCTTTTGAAAGTTCTGCTGTTGTTGCTGAATCTCAAAGTGATTTGATGGCTCATTATGAATATTCATGATGGCATGTGGTTGACAACGTATCCATAGGTGGCTTAGCTGCAAAGACCGCACCAGAGCCTCCTAGAATTAATAAGATGCAAAATGCCATCTATAGTTTGTAGTATAGTATAGTATTTGTCTGGATATATGAATATTCTGTGGGGTCCAAAGGTCTGAGACCACTAGTGAAAATGCTTATATTTTGCATTCTTTTCTAATTTAATACAAACTTTTTCATTACTGCTTATATACTCTGAACTGTACTGTCCTCTCAGGTCCTCTTCGCACTTGTACTTGTGTTTGATCTGCACTTCGTTGTACGTCGCTCTGGATAAGAGCGTCTGCTAAATGCCATGTAATGCAATGTAATATATTATCAGCATAACAATTTGAGTGAAAAGTTGATTTTTTGAAAGTTTTGGTATGTCTTGGCTTGATATCAGGCCAATGCAAACAACATAATAATTCGTTTTTTAGCTGACTCTTTCATCCAATGCAACTTTTTGCGACAATTGATTAGACTGTGCTGGGCACAATACGCCCAGGAGTGATGCAAGGTGAAGGGCCATGCTCAAGGGTCCGACAGCTGTGTGGCTCTTATCGTGGCAACTCCGAAGCTTGAACCCCAAATCTTCTGGGTCCCCGTCATGTACCTCAACCACTAGGCTACAGGCTGTCCCAATGTTCATGTAATGGGCCTATGTTTAAGTGCATTGTCAAGTTTCAGGGGAGGGATTGAGGAATTTCCTGGAAATGCAGGTTTTCCCAGGGCCTTTGTTGTGAGATATTTCCCGTCCTCGTCTTTGTCCTCAGGAGTGCTGGCGGAAGCCAAACAGCAGTTGGAGCAGCAGCGTTTTGTCATTTCACAGCCATAAATGCTCATTTTTGCAGAGACGGTCATTTGCACTCGTCCATGAAAGAGAAGTGATCATCTTCTCCTTTAAGTGCAGTTTATTGGAGTGTATGATTTGTAAGAAATGAGTTGTGTGGGAGCTGGGGGGGGGGGTCTCTAATGGGCCACAGAAAATTAGCCAATACACCTCACTGCGGAATGCTATGCAAAAATAAACTCTGCTGTCCCCCCCCTCCATTCGTGCTAAAGATAGCGGGGGACTCTTTATGTCAAAATGTTGTCCAGAACAAACATAAGCCTGTGGAAGAATATGCTTGAAATAAAGCACTTAGTTAATTCAGTTGCGGAGCTATGAGACATTTTGTTAATGGAAGCTGAGACTATTAGGAACCACCTGGCGAAGTGCGACGGTCCACGAGGGAAGTCTGAACGAACCCAGACACTAGATAGAAAGTCTGCTGTCCCAGAGACTGGAGCCAGGTCTGTGACGCCTGTCCGGTGTTCACTCATTCTGAGTGCTGCTCCTGATTTGAATAAGCAGTTTACACGATTGGGATATTTATTGGAGATGTACAGTATTGTGAAATTAATTATGTTATCTGGCAGCGGCCATGTTGCTTCAGGCAGCCAACAGAAACAGCCAACGCGGTTCATCCCACGATTGTCACCGGATCCGTATTTTTTTGAGGATTAGGTTCTAAATATATTGGGATTTATTATTTTTATGCAAAACAATCGGGCAGACATTGTTTGGGTCTGGTTCTTTTCCCCGGCCGGGAACAATCGGGGCCAAGCCGTTTCCCACAGACTTTTTCTTTTTTCCATCTTCCTCTCCGAAAATCCGTGCAATGTCTATGGGAGAGTATTTAGACTGTCTGAAATCTTACAGTGGGAACTTTTGACGGGCCTTTTATTATTTTTATTTTTCCTTTCTGACCCCCCCAGACTGTTGTCTTTTTTGTTCTCACGTGTCATTCATCCCACTCTGGCAGGCGGGGGGCCGAGAGGCACTGCACTTGCCTGCTTCCTGACTGATTTTGCTCCCTGACAGGTCGAGTCCCAAAGGCAGCCCCCGATTGGGATTAAACAATGGCCCTTATCAGGGCTGGTGCTGACCTTAAAATATGAGCCTGTTATTCCCAGGCCATCTTTTGTGAGTGCGCTCAGACAGCGATTGAGGGGAACCGGCAGGGAGAGGTTGCCAGGGTCAGGAGGTGTGTTGGTCCGCCAGTGTGTAGGACTGGCATGGTCTTCGCTCCGCTGCTAACATTTGGCCGGGGTCAGGTCTGGCAGCCCAGGCTGGTCTCTTTTCTAGAAGCATGAGGCCTGTTACTGCCCTCTCTGATCCCGAAGGTCATTTTGCAGGTTTTTTAGAGAACGTTCTGGAATGCCCAGGTTGACTAAAGTGCAGCACAATGCACAGGACAGGATAAAATCAGCTTTGAATGGTTCCACTCCCAGCTATCGTGTAACACCCTGTACTTTCAGCATTTCCCTAGTTTCAAAAACTCTGTTATTTAACCTTTATTTAACCAGGACTTCCATTGAGATATCAAGTCCCTTTTATATACGCCAACCTGGCCAAGAAGGCAACAAAAGTAATTAAATTTTTTCACGAATTAATTTGACTTGTTTCAAAAAAAGTAGTTGGAGTAAAATTCTAAATAGTATACACTTGGTAACAATTTAATTATTCATATATTCTGGCATTCATCACTAGTAAAGTGGTTTATTAAAATGATGCTGGTTAAATATTTTAGTATGCAAAGGACAAATCATTAGAAGCGCTTTGAGGACTGATCTAGCACAAGTTTACGGCAACAGTGTTAGCGTGTCGCATCAGCGGCGCTTGCTCATGCTAAAAGACTCGAATCGAAACTTTTATCCACAGAGATTTTATTTTAATTTTAGTTGTATCTATTATTAATGCCCATGGACCTAAGCTCTCCGGTGCACTGCAGATTTACATGTAGCTCGAATGTTAGCGGTGCACTGATACACATCCTTGTTTTCTCTCTCCCCTTATTAATAAATTAGACGCGATAAAACTTTGTTAGGGCAGCAGCTTTTGAGAGAGATTTAATTGTAGCTATTGATTTCCTGTGATCTGAGTAATGAAAACTGCAGATTAATTATACATAACTGAGTTTATGGGAAATGATATAGCAGGCAGAAATTGGATGTTCATTCTTTCGGGGCCTCCCAGGAGGACGGTTGAAAGCGAACGTGTTCGCCCGCCCCTGTGTTTTGTAGAGAGAGTGAGAGAGAAGCTTTTAAGCGGAGCCCGGTTTTGATTTTGCGAGGTAATCGGGGTGTGAAATGTGAAAATGCACATTGTACACAGACACACGAACCTGATGCCCATCATTAATGAGTTGTATGGAATGAATCATCTGCGTTGAAGAGTAAAAATTTTTTTTATTAATAACTAAGACCCCTGTTATAGATCCAAAAGTCCATCTGAGTCCTCCACAGTCTCAACTTTGTGCACTATGTGGGCTTTTTTAGAAATGGAAATGATGTTAACTTTCATTGATATTTGACTTTGTTTATATGGAGGAAAGGCACAGACCTGTGATTACTGGTGCTGGCATTCATGCGTTACATGCAACCGGGTTATCATTTAAGGGGGAGTGTCACTGCAGTATTTGATGGTCTGATCTTTCTCTAGGTTTGTTAGGTCTTGTTTGCTGGTGCTGGAGCATCATTCAAAGAGGAGGGCGAGTAAGGTTATTGCAATAATAAAATATAATTAGCATTCATTTGCAGACACAATAAAAACAAACCGTTTGGTGTGTTTGGGGTATGAGGCTGGTGATTTATGGAGCTGTCAGTCGCGGGCCTTGCCGGGAAACGGGGGGCGGGGAGGCGTCAGAAACTGATCACCCTGCCTCCCTCCCAGCCAGGGGGCTGTCATTCCCCACACAAGGTGAATGTGCCCAACTCCTTCAGAGTGCACCGACACATTCACATAGGCACAGACACACACACAGACAGACACATGCACACAGACATGCAGGCACACACAGACGCACACACAGACGCACACGCACACGCACACGCACACGCACACGGACACGGACACGGACACGGACACAGACACACACACAGACACACACACACACACAGACACATGCTCATAGACACGCAGGCACACAAAGTACACGGAGGCATGCACACAGGCACAGACACACATGCATGAACACACACACATGCATGCGTGCACACAGACGCATAAACACGCACACATTTGCACGCACACCCCAACCCAAACATACACACATACACTCAGAAGCTCATGCAGCAAGTTATAAGCACACACGCAAACACATCCACACATGCACACACAAACACGCAGGGTGTCCCATTCCTCAGTGGTTGTAGTTCATCTAACAGGAACAGGGGTTTATGGTTCTATTGTTCCTGCAGGGCTAAAGGTGGCTCCACACTCTACAGGTCCCATTTCAGTGTTTACAGCCGACACAAGTCAGCCAACGCAAAAATTGTAATGAGTCCGCTTTATTGAGGACATAAATCTCCATTTATGTATGTCTCTGCTGTTCAGGGAACACCTCTCTCACTCGCGCATGCACACAAACTCAATTCAAACGTGCAGCGCTGTCACACACTCTCACACACCATCACGCCGTCCGAGGGGGGTAGCGCAACTTCCAGCCAGCTTATATTTCTTTCCACAGATAAAATAGAAAGTGGACTTTGTTTACTCGAAAGCATAATCTGACAGGATATCTTATTTGATTTAAAAGAAAATAGAGTGGCATGCTTTTCCTCTGGGCTGCGGGTGCGGTAATGCCTTAATTTTCTGGCCTGTCAGTCTTCTTGCAAATAGACCTATGAATGAAAAAAGATGGAATTGTCTGGTTTCGTGGCATTAATACGCCTCCCTGTGTGGGTAATCCATTCGAATACCAATTTCCTCTGCTGTTGTCGTCATCAAAACATTCATAACTGAGATGTCAGACGAGGGAAAGACATGACGCATATAAGACACACACCGCGTTAAGAGCTAGAAAGCACAACAAATTACCATGGAAAGTAGGTGAAAAAAGTTCAATGTGCGAAAAGTTTTTCTGTACAGGAAAAAGTCATTAGTCAAGTTTAAAGCAAAATTAAGTAGGCCTATGTGCACTTTGTAATTTAAATTTTACTGGCAATTATAGCATAGAAATTTATGGCCTGAGCAGAGACAGAATTAGAACAAGGCCATCAAAAGCGATTACTAATGATCGAGTATACCCTGCAGTCAGTTTCAGAGGTAGCATCATGAATTGATTAAAAGAAATTTGCTTCTGATAATAATTGCTTCCGATAATAAAAAGATATCTCATACAGTTATCAAGAAAGAACTAGAGTGAGCGAATACCCCCCCGTCATTCAGCAAGCGGAGGAATTCAGTCTCTCTCGCCTCGGGAGAAAAAAAAACGCGGTTGCAACAGTAGGCCCTGGTTGAGAAGGATTTTGCGAATCGCGAATGTGCGCTTGCCTGGCGAAGGGGGCTAGCGAGAAGCAGATGGACGCCGTAGCCGGACTGGGCTGGGGGAAGGGGCCCCATGGGCAGGAAGGCCCAGGACGCTTCCTGCGTTGGACGCTTCCTACTCGTAGAGACGAGGACGCTGCGCCGTTTCTGCAGGAAAAGATCGACCCCGCGGATAGCGAGCAGGCCTCGGAGGGCCTCCTGTTCCCCCCCTGCCCCTTCTTGCCTCCAGAAATATATGCTGTTCTCTGCGAAACGTCCCTCGCCCGGCAGTGCCACGAGACCGCTGTTTACCAAACAAATGCACGGAGTGGTTTTCAGGTTCACTGGTCTGGACAGATTATTCAATTTCCCTGTCCTCCCTTCCTCACCTCCCAAACCCCCCACACGCAAGCGATTGATAGCTGCTCGGGAATACAAATGGGATTCACCGCCATTGAGATGGTAAGATGAGACCATACTAAGGTTTTTCTCCCACACGCCCAGCGGATTTTCCTAGTATGTTTACATCGACCATTAAATCCGTTAATGAAAACTTGAGTTCGGAATTGCATGGCTTCGCCGCAGTTAAGGCGTCGGACTCTAAGATACGGTTTTATGTAAAAACGGTGTTTTTTATGTCTAGTAACGCATTACACATTTCTTTGTGATATCTGGCTATTGCAGTTCCTACTTTCTATTAATTTTGGATACAGTCGTAATACTGTACATCCCTACAGGCGAACAGACCCTTGGGGTCCTGCTGCTGCATGGATCAAACGACTGCATTTCAAGGTTAAAGCGAAGTCTCCTCCGGCACACTGCGCGTGATTGAAGAGGCACGGATATTGGCAGCAACCTTTTTCATCTACTATATCTATTTATTTTTGTTTTGAACAAAAGCCCCATCAGTTTTGGAAACGGGGAGCGTTTTTCGCTCCGGATTAGAGACTTTTCAGGATACGCTGTTAATTAAAAGCCAACTTTGCATTTTTCTTCCCGACTTGTCTCCTCTCGGGTTGTGCCAGTACAGATCACGGGCGGATTACGTTTTAATTACGTAATTACCACTCCAAACCCCCGTCAGACAGGGTGGAGGTGGAGGAGGTAGAGGGGGGTGATAGAAAGCAAGATGTGTGTGGGGTGTGAAAAACGCCTTGTCTACCTGAGAGAGCTTATTGCTCAGAACGTGCTGTTGCCTGACAGACTAGTCGCCCTAAAATAACGAGTGCAAATTGTCCGCACTGCCAGGTGCCCCGGTTTAAAGAACCCCTGTCTAATGCGAATTTACTCTCCTACAAATATGTGAAAATTTTAGAGATTTTTTTCCCTACCCCGAGAAGTCTTGTGAAAATGTTCTCTACCGGAGCACTGACGTGGTGGACGGATGCCTCACGGGTGCTGAAGGTCGGGCCGATCTTTTGAGTGTGGTGACGGGCGTTGCGAGGGAGCCCAGGAGAAATGAGGAGATCCATCCTCCTATTGTGAGACGCTCAGAGACCGCAGCTGTGTTTCCACAAGATAAAGTCTCCGCAGCCCGTTCGGTTGCCTTCCTGGGCAACGCAGGAATTGGAATGCGGTCGAGGCCAGCGCGACGAGTGGGCGCACATCCGGAACGTTCCCCAGGCCGACAATGGCCACGAGCAGGCCAGGCACACTTGTGTGAGGCCGCCTTTATTCGACAGCTTACACCTTAGAGTGTTTAACTCTACAATGGCAGGCCGGACTGACGGAGACCGATTGGGGGCTGGAAAAGGCCTGGGAGTTATCGGTGTACAACAGGCCTCAGCTTTTTTACATTAGAGGTGAACTGGTGATGTCACCTTTGCCAGAGAACGCGCATTTGTAAAGCAAACAGACTGTCACAGAGATTGTTTAGCTTCGCAGTAATTCAAATAAATACAAACCCTCGAGGCATTGCGTTGGACAAGTTGAGGTTTTATAGACGAGCACTGAAAATGAGTTAATGGCCCACCGTAATGATTGATGTCTCGAGCGTGTAGAGGAATGTGTGATTTTTATTTGTCGTGCAAGGGAGCGGGAGAGGGTACGGCGGTCAGTCGGCCGTTTTGCGTGTGCGTTTCTCAGAACGAATCCAGTTTAAAAACACTGGGCCACTTTGTTTCCCCGCGTCCCCAGTGTGGCGGCTTTCTTACCGCCATCGTGTAGCCCTGGTGCGCTCGGCCGTTTCGCCGCTCCTCTGAGGCCTTTCAGCGAGGGTAAACAAACACAACAATCGGTCCTTCTTGCCTCGAGATTATTGCAAAGACAGACACACTCAGGAGAAGTCGTTTCCCCTTCTTTTTTTAACACGAGTCAAAGTTTTGACTGAACTTTTGTCTCTTCAAAAAGACATATTTGATATGCAGCTCGCTTTGGAGGGTTTGAGGGTGTAATCTCGATAGAAAGGCTGGTGAAGGCACGTTAACACTCGCTTTATTTAAAGCACCATCTGTAAGGAGGCAGGTGTCCTCTGTTACTGTACATCAGTGATAAATCACATTTTTAACATGCTGTGCCTTGATGGTACATATTATGTAGCAATATTATGACCTCCTTGTGTGCAGCCCGGGCAGTCAAGAGAAGTAGTGCTTGAAATAAGATCATGTTCTGCTCAGTCCAGCTTTATCATTCTTTTTTCTTTTTTTTTTAAAGATATTTTTTAGGCCTTTTTCAGCTTTATTGGACAGTATATAGAGACAGGAAGAATGGGGGCGAGAGAGAGGGAAAGACATGCGACAAATTGTCAGATGGTCGGATTCGAACCGTTGACGTCGCGGCTCGCAATGAGCATGCGGTCAGTGCTCTACAGGCTGCGCCACCGAGACACCCCAGCTTTATCATTCTCTCCAGTTTGGTAGGGATCTCTATTTCCTTCATCACTGACTTGAAAGCCTTGGTTTTTGCAAAGAGACATGACACTTTAGTGCCCGTATTAGACCCTTGTTTAAACAAAGGATATTCTGTTCAATTGTTCAACAAGATTGTCAAAATCTAGTCCTGGAAAGCAAGGTCTTCTGTTTTTGCTGTTGTGTCATAGCACT
The DNA here is from genome assembly GCF_963514075.1 of Conger conger. NCBI lineage: Eukaryota > Metazoa > Chordata > Actinopteri > Anguilliformes > Congridae > Conger > Conger conger. Next base: position 49,602,688 of record NC_083760.1, on the reverse strand, counting down.
TATGTAATCGGCTGCTTCCAATTATGACACACTTGCCTTGCCTCACTCGATTTCTTGGGTCTGAACTGGTTGCTCATTGTACTTAGCACTTAATCGCTCAATTAATTAACTGATTAGCTGTCGATTGTGCAGTTTACTCCCCTCACCTGCTTTCACAGATACTAATTTGATCCTGAAAACACAGTCCTCTAGGAGCATGGTTGGATTGGATTCCCCTGCCTTAGTGAGTTACAGTAGACTGAACTTGCAAATGTGCATTCCTTTAAAATGTTTGGGAATGTCAACCCCACCAACACCTGGCAAGCATGCCGGTTTTGAACTGCTTTGATTTCCTCCTGCTTTCCAGTTTCTTCACGTGGCATAATCATAATTTGATGTAATTGAGACCCAGGGGCTGTAGACAATGTGGTGAGGCCGCCCGTGGCAGGTCCTGGGTGTAATCTCCTCTCTGGGCAGTGTGGGCCCACTCCCAGCCCCGGTCCTCAGGGGTGAGTTTCAGGGCCAGAGTGCTGAATCGCTCCTTTGTCTTTGACCTAATGAACCTGCTCTTTGTTTTGTCTGCAGCTCGCCCGGCCAGGAGAAACGCTCACGGCCACGACCCCCTTGTTTTGGCTCTGGTCGGCCTTTGTTTTCCTCTGTTTGTCAGAGTGTTGTGAAACATGCACTTTTCTGCACCCTCCTCCCCCCTCCCTCTCAGCTCCTTATTAGTATTGTGGCTGGAGTTCAGCTGGTGCTGTAACTCACCTGCCAGGGCTGGTAGCTGGCAGAAAGGGAGGCTTGATTATCAATGCTTTCTGTTCTAAATTAGAGTTGTTGACAAGTGCAGTAGAAACCCAGAGCGTCCTTGCTTGACTCACTGTACTTATTTAGCATTGTGTCTCCTGAGTGGAGTCCACCAGCTTTATATATAGTAAATTACAGCAGTTTCAATTTGTGTGGACTTATGACAGGCTTTATTGTTTACTCTTTGCCTCTCCTTGTTGTGTGGTGAAGGTTGTTGCTGTGAAGCCATAACAAGCTGGTGCCTGTTCTAATGGCCATATTCCTAACAGGCTCTCAATACCCACTCGGCTCTCCTTGTCCTGAAAATGGAACAAATTAACGCGCGGTGCGATGACCTGGGCAGTGCAGTCGATGGTTTGAACTGCGTGTTTATCGCTGCTTTGAATAAGCCGCATGCTCCACAAGCTGGTAGGTTTAACTTCCAATTAAATGGGAAAACAGAAGTTGAAACGCTTATCTTCAGCTTAGCGTTTGTCTTTCTCTCCCGCTCTGGAGAAAGTCACGTCTGTAGACGGGCCTCCTGGGCGTGCCTGTTCTAGCGGGGGGTCAGCATAATTTAGCACTGAATTCCATACGGGGGCCCGAATTAATAAAAACCAGGAACCAGCATCCACACCGGGACCAGCTCCCATTGTCTACAGTCAGCACCAGTGCTGAATGGGTAACAATGTGTTACTTTTCACCAGGGGCCCCTCTCCTCCTTGAGCCTTGATAAAATATATTGTCCTCGTGCGTCTCCATATGTAATTAACGTCAGAGAGAATCTCGCGCACAGCAACTAACGTCGGCTTCAAGTAATTAAGAAATTATTTACCGCAGGTGCCTAATCGCGGCGTCCCAGACCGCCGATTTTCAAGCCGCGCCTTCTTCCTTTTCTTTTCCTCGGCTAAAAAACCGCCTCTCGCTTCCTCCTGTATGCTTTTTTAAAAGCGAGCTGCTTCGGAACAGTTCAATTTGAGATGTGGCAGGTTCGGTGGCTCCAGCGGTGAAGTGCTTTTTGAAGTGTTCCCGTCGCGGCTGAGGGAGTCTCGGAGGGGGTGGAAGCGGGGGAAGCTCCCCAGAGGGGGGGGCGCTTTCATAAGGGGAGCCGGGGGAAGTTTGGGGGCTGGGGCTCCGCTTCTCTTTGGAGGAGGAACAGGTGTGGGCCCAACGCTCGCTGCTGACAAAGCCGCTGCTGGAGGCGACAGTGCGCCTGCATCGTGCTCCCCTGCTCCGATGGGCTCACTCCGCCTATAATCCGAATCGTGCAGAAACAAAAATGGATAAATAATGAACCCCTTGCATATATTAAACGATCTCAAAAGTTTGATTGACGGTCTCCCAGATGGCGACTGAGGAAGAGTACCGCACCTCGTAGATTGAAGCACTGCACGATGTGGCAGAACGGTTAGCGAGACGGTTTTCTGACAAGGGGCTGTGCGTTTGAATCCCGGGCGGGACGGTGACGTTTTGCAAAGTGCTTTACCTGACTGTCTGAGTTTTTGGAATGAGTGGTGTAGAAGGTGTAAGCTTTCAGAGCAAGTTCTGTGCGCTGGGCTCATTGTGGTGCAGTGTAATTACTGACTCCTTAGGACAGTGGAATAATGCAAGGCTTGGTCCTAGGTCATCTTAGTTTTTTCTCCCAGATGAGTACCCTATATTTTTATGGTTTGTTGTTTGTCAGTGCTTTCCAGTGTATGCTACAATCTAACTTATATATATATATATCAAATCTAACTTTAAATAAATAAAAAATAACATGCAGAAACCTTGTTTTTTTATTATTTCAGTAATGCAATTTCAGCAAGCTCTGTTTCTAGCAATCAAAGGCAAAAGCATCCTCTTTCCATAATGGACATAATTGAAAACATTTTCTCATTTTTTTACTGGCGGAAACTGCCCACAGATTTTTTGGAAACTTCGAGCACTTGCTACTGTTATAGTTGTGCATGTTATTTCAATCAAACAAAGAGCTGCATATGTAATCTATTGGTTAATTTAATAAAAAAAAAACATTTAAACACTCATTTCTGCCTTTTCTTTTCAGTTTAAGTGGATTTTTAACAGATTTTCCATGACTGAGGTTTTAGTCCATTTTCAGTGAAAAACACCCAGCCTTCATTAGTGCGTGGCTGCTTAATCTGTTCCGTTTGATTTCTTGCTCAGGGAGTTGAAATGGTACTATTCTTCTTTTAAAGTGTAATTCTCTCAGTGCATATTCAATGCCTGTACCCGTGTCTCAGTCTTGCTTGCCCCTTGGTTTACGCCTGCCCTTTATAGGCAGAGAAATTTCATGCAAAAATGAACCCTTGTTAATTGCGTGAACTTAAGTAAATTGAAGTGCAATACATTATCAGCCACACTTATAATATCCACCCGTTATTACCGTGATCCTTCCTTAAATGCATCTGCATTAAGGACAGTAGCGTAGCTCGCAATGACTCGCATAGATGACATGTACTGTATACTCCACTTCCAGCCCTGTCTGTCTGTGCTCTGTGTTTGATATACTGTATAAGCATAGGGCAGAGAGTGTCATATCTGCATCTGACACTGTGCGCTAAAGGCTTAGTAAATCAGGCCCAATGTCGTTTAGAGATTCAGGAACTACTTTTTACACAATAATTGACCCCCCTGCTTTACCCAAGGTGATTTGCTTCAATTTCTGAAGCAAATATTAAGCTTTTTCAATGGCTCTCTGAATGGAAACTTCCATTTCCCTGTGAGGAGATAAAGATAAGTGGTGTGCTATACAGTAATAATAGAGTAGAAATGCTCCGGATTATACTATAAATGGCTACGCACACAAGCTACAGACCTGAGACCATTAAGCTGTAGTTGGACAGTAGTTCACTGAAAACAATCTCTGTGGCGCAACCCCCATGTTTGTTTGTCAGTAGGGGAGTTAAGTAGGCACACGGCAATCTCCAAATCAAATTTTCTAATCATTTTCTGCCCTGTTTATATCATAACATTCAACAAAATGCTGCTGATGTTCAATCTACCATTCAATCTAGATTCACCTTGTTTTTTTATTTATAATTTTTCTTTTTTCTTTTTTAGGAATTACAGTCCCTCATTGGTACAGTATATTCCATTAAAAAGGCAGTCGGTGCACGGTGCTTGATGTGTGCCGTGGTGAATGACGGCGTTGGCTTCAAAACATGGGTTGTTTTGATGAAACACGGGGCAGAGGAATCTCCCTGGGGATTAAGAGTGGGGTTTGATCTGTTTGGCTGGCCTAAATCACATTTAGAGGGACCCCCCTGGCGCTGTCCCTTGGAGCATTCGGGCCGCGGGGGCAGGGGGGCCCCATCTGCGTGTTGTTTAGTCTGGGTCACGTGACTTCCTCCTCCGTCGGTGCTGAGCCCAATCATGGGAATTGCTGTGAGATGGATGCTCTTTCCAAGAGATCGTTTCACGTCAACTGTGTGTACCCAGTGCATTTACAAACATCCTAATCCCAAACAATGGCTGACGTGGTTAGATGTATGTCCAGTTGCACTGTTTACTGCGCTTTGGTGAGACTGTGGACTGTAGAATAACAATAACAACACCAGTCATAGTAATATCGGACTACATATCCTTTCTGTTGCACCGTGGTCCTGGAGAAACGTTATTGCGCTCCCCTGTATGTACTACATATTGTGGAATGACAATAACATTGACTTGACTTTGACTTGGCTGTACAGCTCTCTTTGAACAAGGTTGACAATGTTCTATGTATAATGAAAATGCCAAGGGACTATTAAGCTGAAACAGAACATTAAGTTGAAATTCATGAGATAAATGTGATGTCAAATTCACTCAGTTGCTTAGTTGGTCCGTTCCGTTGCAGTACTAATTCTTGCTCGGCCTGATTGAGGAGGTGGGGCCTGACCTATCTGTGCCTTCAAATAAGCTCTGGACCAGGGTCGGGGCCAAAACCATTTCCTGTTCAATCAATCCACAAAATGAATTGAAATTCAGTCCGTGATTTGAAAAATGCCTCTAAGGTTTTATGAGGATTTTTCAATTTGTTTGTTGACCCCAACCCTGTTCTGAACCCTGTTGTAATAAATGGTTTTGCCTGTCCTCATCAACGTTTGCCCTTATCTTTGGAGGACAAATGAAAGTGTTACTTTTTCCATTGCAAACGCAATTAATATTGATTTCAAAAAAATCTAGTCCTTTATCTCAAAACTGACCATTCTCCCGACCTGGACACACACACTGAGTGTAGAGAATTAAATCATCAGTTGAAATGCCTCTTTGGTGTAAAGGATGAGACCAGTCCAAAATGGAGGCTGCTATATAAGAGGTGAATTATGTCCCTAAAGTGCAGCAGTTGTAATCTGCAGATAATGGAATCTCTTCTCACATGGCTGAAACGTATAGCAAAGGTAAATCCACTGCCCTTCTTGGAATATTTTATCCCCCTGAAGTAAATGGAACTTCTTGTAAGGCCATAGTTTAGGGATTTTGTTCCACTTGGGACCTGTCTTGACTGTACTCTCATTTAGCTGATTGAATGGCACGTCTTTACCATGAGGTGAAGGCAGGAGCGACTAGAAGCTTATAATGGATTGGGTGGAATTGGTAATGCATTAAAAACACGGGCCCGGTCCCCGATGTTGAATGTTTACTGATAACTCTGATACTGCCTGTACTTATATGCTATTGTATGGTATTATACGTATATCATACAGTATGTGGTATCAATGTTCTGAGTGTTTACTCACAAATCACTAAACTGCGAATTTCAAATGGTAAATTGCTGTTCTCACTCTTTTTCCCCTCCCAACAGATGTTTGAATGCCTGCACGTACTGCAAAACCAAGCACGCCAGAGGAGACTTGGCCAGCTATCCCATTGAGGAGCTGGTGGAGAGAGCCCGCCAGTCCTTCCTGGGTAAGTTCGACGGGTGCTTGAGATGCCCCCCTCCCCCCGACCTCCGTCACCTCGACACCCCCATAGCCCGTTTTCCATGTGGCGGCGTTGTGGGTTCCAAAAACGATCAAAGACCTGGCAACCCAGCTTTTCTTTTGATTTTGTTTGTTTAAAAATCCACCGTGATTGGTTGTCCACTGTGATTGGTTTCGCCAATTGCCCCCCCCCCCCCCCCCTCCCCGAGGCCAACATTCCCCAAAAGCGGCAGAACGATTTCTGGGGTTTGTCACCAACGCTGCCGGTCACCAGGCAGACAGGGTCTTGAAACGTTTTCTTTTGTTATTCGGGGCTAACCAATCGGCAATCGGCAATCGGCAAGTCGGTCCTCACTCAGTAAACATACGTTTCCTATCCTCTGAATTGTGTTGCTGTTTATCGGTGTGTGTTTACGCCCAACTGTTGTTTCTGTTCACAGTATATTACCGTGTCCTGGGAATTACATTAGATTGAAAAAAGTAAACCTGTCTCCATAAGAGCATGACATTTTAAGCTGATGAAACGATTATTTCAAATTATGTTTATGAGCTACCGGCCACATTTTAATCTTCCCTCTGCACCTAATTCTTGTTAATACCAGAGCCGGTTAATACACGGGTCTGCCCGAGCGCGTATGAATATGCATCTATTGATTCGTTTCAACTGCCGGGGGTTTTATTGAGCGTGACTAAACAACTGGCCTTATTTATTTGAACACATGCTAATGTTTCTGTTGTATGGGATAATACAGGGGGGAAAGGCTGTGGTGGAGTAGCTTATTGCTTCAGCGTGAAGCAGGGGCACATTGTATTATACACCTTTGACTTGCCTTTGATCAGCTCGAGATGCAGTGGATTTGTGTGAGCCCCCCCCCCCCAGTAGAGTCTACTCACTCGCACACACTTAAACATGACATTTGTGTCTTAAGATAGTCTCCGGATCTACACAGAAAGGCCTTCTGCTGATCATTCTGTTTCCCTGTTATCGCATGACTGCTATTTATTGTGTTATGGTGAGTCCTACGGGGTGTGTGAAGGTTTCTTTGAATATTGGGAAACACAGAAACGGGAAGCGAAAAGCAGAATCAGAAGAGCAGTTATAATTGCAGAAATAAGAGGGGAGTTGTGGTTTAGAAAACATCAACAAAAATGGGGAGTTAAAGCACAGTCGGCTTTGTTTAGGCCATTTTGCCCAGCTGCCTGTGTGAGTGTGTTTTTGTGCCTATGTGTGTGTCTCAGGAAGAGAGAGAGAAAGATTATATGTCTGTGTTTGTGCACATGTCAGATTGAGTTTGCGTTTCGGTGTGGAGGTGTGTGTCTGTTATTCACGGGACAGTGTATGCACGTGTGTGTCTATTTGGCATATGTATGCAAGTGTGCGAGAGTGTTGGCATGCGTGTGAGTCTGAGTGGTGTCTGTGTTTATGCGTCTGTGTTTGTATCTGTTTATGTGTGTGTTTGTGTGTATTTATTTGAGTGTGTTTATGTGCATATGTGTGTTTATGCGAGTGTGTGTGGTGTGTGTTTCTGAGTACATGTGGTGTTTGTGTTTATGCAAGTGTTTGCTTGTTTATGCGAGTGTGTCTGAGAGTGCATATGTATGTATGTGTGCGATAGTGTGGTGTTGGCGTACCTGTGTACTAGTACAAGTGGTGTCTGTGTTTATGTATGTGTTGTCTATCTATTAATGTGCGTGTGTTTGCATGTTTATGTGAATGTATGGCCTTTTTTTTAATGTGAGTGTGGTGTGTGTTTGTGAGTGTGTGGAGTGTGCGTGTGTGTGTATGTGTTTATGTGCGTGTGTGCGTGTGTGCGTGTGTGCGTGTGTGCGTGTGTGCGTGCGTGCGTGCGTGCGTGCGTGCGTGCGTGCGTGCGTGCATATGTGCGTATGTGCGTATGTGTGTATGTGTGTGTTTGTGTGTGTGTGTGCTTATTTGAGTGTGCAGGGCGTGAGACTGAGTATAGGAGCAGGAAATGGGAGGCAAAGGCATCACATTGGAACTACAGAGAGGTGATTGTTCACAGTGCTCTGAGGTGCTCCACTGGTTTGTGTAGAATCTGTCTCGAGTGAAGCGGACTTAATTTTTTAAGCATTCTTTCATGATTCCCTCAGAAGACTCCTCTCTCCGAAGCCTACATTTGTACATTTGTAATTTAGCATTCATCCAGAATAGTCATATCCACCCAAGGACATTGCTGCCAGCTCACTGCATCATTTCTCTCATGAGCACAGTTCGTTGATGCAAGGCTATTGGGTTCCATATTGTCAAAAGAAACGGGAAGAATGATTAATGAGCAAAGAACCAATGTTTGCCTAATCCCGTGATTTCACGGACAGCCTGTTCCGTTTAAACCAAATGAGAAAAAGAGGGAACGGTAACGATAAACAGACTTCTGCTTTTCTGGCCCCCGCCGTTTCAGTTCACTCCTGTGCCATGGTGTGCGGTTGGCCAAGTCGAGCCGGGCGGAAAAGACCGGTTTCCGTCTCCGGTTGGAGGTGTAGGCGGCTCCGCGTGGCGTTCCTCTCCCCGGGGTCGGGAGTTAGCAGGGGCGGCGGGGCTAATTCCGCTCGGGTTCATTAGCGCCGATCCAGAACGCCGCAGGCTATCGTTCGCACCCTTTGTCTCACAGTGACATTAGACATATTAAAGCCTGAGCTGTAATCCTGGGCCTTATTAATGTGGGCTTTCCTCGTGCTAACGGCTACGGAGTTCACCCTAATCAATACGCGGGCCAGAGCAATAGCTGTAGCCCAGTGTAATTCACCCCCCCCCCCCCCCCCCCCCGGCAGTTACGGGCTAAGCTCAGAGTCCCTGGCCGCTAACGTGGCTGATGCTGCTGTTCGAAGGTATGAAAGCAGGCCCAGTTAACATTTGGGGAGCCATTTTGTTTCCTGGAGCATTTCTTATGGGAATGATGGGGGTCATAGCTGCTGTTGTATTATTCAGAAAAGTACCTGGGTGTATCCTCTGGAATTCAATTTGCTCCATGCTTTGAACAAAAGCAAGCGAGCAAGCAAGCAAAATTTTGTTTGTATAGCGCATTTCATACAGAACTACAATGCAATGTCCATCATTTGAATCTAACGCTTCTAACGTTACCCATCAGATCTTTTTTTTTTTTTAATCTATAAAAACTAAAAGATTTGTCCATTTCATGATTTAAAAACCAGTTAAAGGATTGCTGGGATTTTAAGATTGGTGTAATACACTCAGTGAGCCCTCTATTATTTTATTAGACCTATTTTTTAGTCTTCTGCTGCTGTGACCTTTCCACTTAGAGGTTTGACGCGTTGTGTATTCAGAGATGCTCTTCTATATACCACTGTTGTAATGTGTGGTCATTTGTGTTACTGTCACCTTCCTGTCACCTTTGACCAGTCTGGCTCTTCTCCTCTGACCTCTCTCATTAACAATGTGTTTCTCCCCTCAGAACTGCTGCTCACTGAGGCTAGAGACTTTTCTGTATGAAAATCCCAGGAGATCAGCAGTTTCTGAGATACTCAAACCACCCTGTCTGGCAACAATAATCATTCCACAATCAAAGTCACTTAGATCCCATTTCTTACCCATCCTGACATTTGGTCTGAAAAACAGCTGAACCTCTTGACCATGTCTGTTTGCTTTTATGCATTTAGTTGCTGCCACATGATTGACGAGTGTATATAAAGCACCAGCCTGAATACAAATTCAGGTAGCTAACTCTTTACCAAAGTGAGGATTTACTCATTTAAGGTGACACTTTAAAAGGGCTTCAGATTAGATTTTGAGGTAACTTGCTCTATCAAGCGACAGCACATAACGGAGCCTTTTTAAGTCATCTGAATTACTCAAATGACGGAATGAATAATCGCATCCAGACGAGCTTTCCGCATACATTTCCCCGTGTGGCACTCATGTGGATAGTGGAGAAGCCTCCGACTCGGAGTGTGTAACGGGTGACGAGGAGACCTGCCCCGCCCGGTCGTCTTTCGCTCCAGCCATGATTCGCCCGCCCCGGCTTTGAAGCTCAGCAGAGGATTTTTGGGTTTCTGCTGGAGTCTTCAGCGATTTGCTTTTGGGACGGCCTGCCTCTCTTTTCATCCCGGCCCTTGCCCTCGAAGCCTGTTTTTACATTTTTCTGCAGTTCCTGACTGTCACATTCCTTTACATGTCCCAATTCCCGCCCAAATTTGGAACGGCCAATCATCTGCAACCGCAGCCACGTTCATGCCTAAACTCCCACTTCCTATTTGATATTTGAGTGTAGATGACCCGGATAAAATTTTCTTTGCTCAACAGATCTTGCCTGGTGAAATTGGGCCAACCAAGAGGACCAGAAGGTGATGATTGCACTTTGAGAGCATTTAATGCGTTCCAATACACCAGGCAAGCTCAGTGAAATGTAGAAAAGCTTTTGAATCCAAAATGATTACGTATTTCACCCAGGTCTGGTTGACATCCACGGTTCCCCTCCCAAAACGATTGGTCTCGCCAGCCACTTGTCACATACCTCACTTCATTTCTTTGTCACGTCCGTCTGTCCTTCCGTCCGTCTCCGCTGCCATCATTAGCACGGTAATTGAAAAAACAGTCGGAGTCATCTACCGTCAAAGCAGGAAAGCAGTGCTAAAAGTCACTAAAGATGCTTTCCTGTGATTCTTAATAGTAAATGTGCATTTCTGAGCAGAATATTCTGCAGGCTGTCACAAGTGCACTGTGTGGAGGTGCATGAAAGGGATTTTGAAACCGGTCGTAAATATTCATGCTCTTGTGTGCTATTGATCTTGCGCTCATGTTACCAGTAGCTTGTACATTACTGTCAGTGATTATTAATTATTACCACACCAGCGCAGGGCTGTATTGGTTTTTACCAGGGATTGTTTTATTTGCTTGTTTGTTTTTCATCCATTTCCATGATTACGGATTTGTCCTGCAAGGGTTGGGGAAGAGCGGGTGTAGCCATCCCTGGCTCTGCAAAGCAATAAAGTGTCTTCCGTGAATGTTTTCATCTTAATTAGTTTCATCGGTCATATTAATGGCCTTGTGAGTAGGTTTGGAGCTGTACAGGTCTATGAATAGCCCACTTTCTGTCTGTACTGCGTGTTCAGATGCAGTGCAGTTGTGTGAAGTATGTGTGTCATATTGATGGACGTGCTGTCCTTTAGTGCAGAAGGGATGAGCCCGTCTGGTTTTATATGCCTGTTGAGTGCTGCAGTTTGGTTCTGCTGTAGTTTTGAAGTGGATGTTTGTTGTGACTGAGGCTAGGTCGTACATGTGCACAAGTGCGCACGTGGGCATACACACAGACGCACACACACACCACACGCACACCCACACACATCCGTACGCACACACGCACCCACACACATCCATACGCACCCCTATACCCCCACACACACACACACACACACACACACACACACACACACGCGCGCACACACGCGCACACACATGGGCACACATCCATATGCTCACACACCCACAGCCCTACACACATGCACGCATGCACACGCATGCATACACATGCACACACATGCACACACACACACACACACACTCACACTCACACAAACAGCACAGAGTGTAACATACCGAAGCCCCTCTCCCTCCCTTGCCTTGACGTATATGAGGGATACGTCCTGTACTAAGAGCTTTCAGGACGAGGGGGCCAACAGTCAGGCGGCCCTACACAATGCAGAATGATCATTTGAGCCCTATTGTTCTGGCTGCAGCAGTGTCCGTGTAAAGAGCAGGTATAATAGGTTTTTAATGATCAACGCAAATGGCATTAGAACCAATGGCTCAACAGAGCGATGGGGTTTCAGCCTGAGGGGACCACACTTGAGCGCACTCGCGCTAAACATTCAACTTGATTATCGACTTTTTCGCGAACAGTTAATAATTTGCCTGGCCCCACGCTCCTGTAAACAGGAAGCGCGGTAATCTGCACACCGGGTGCCTGTGAGAGTCTCTCCTGGTTGTCCCTGAGTTGTTTGTTTCACAGGGCGCCCAGGGTAAACTTAGCATAATCAGGTTATCGGAGTGCTCTCGGCCTCATTACCGGGAACACCCGCGCGGTGATTCGATCAGACGTGCGGTCGGCTCTCCGCTAAGGCCTGGCCGATGATGCTGTCCGCCGGCTCATCAGACGCATGCTGAACCGCGCTGCAAGACTCCTTAACTCCGTTTCCCCGCGTCACAGCCTGTCTACGGCTTTCCACCCGCTCATTCGGTCAGCAACCTCTAGGGCTACACAGACCATCGATGCGTTGAGGCCCCAAGACGAGGAACGCTCACTGAACTTGAAGGAGCGTGACATAAAAATGGCCTTGACTTTCCCTAAATGGAACATGGACTGCATTTATATTGCGCTTTTATCCGAACCGTATTACTATTGATGCCTCTCATTCACCCATTCAAACACACCAACGGTGAAAGGCTGCCATGCTAGGCACTGATCAGCTCGTCGGGAGGAATTGGGTGTTAGGTGTCTTGCTCAGGGACACTTCGATACGCCCAGGGCGAGGGATCGAACCGGCAAAGCTCAGAGTGCCAGACTGCCAAACGACCTCTCTTGCCTCCTGAGCTAACGTCGCTCCCATTGCCTAAAGCGATGGATCATTGTGAGCGAATGTGACCTTGGTCTGCAGGAATACTCTCTTTTAGGATCCGCTCGTAATTTTTTCTTTGTTTCTAACTGAAAGGCAACCGGCGGCGCTAATTGCAGCTTAGCCAATCCTGTTTTCACCCCTCCGGTTCATTCAGCGGCAGCCCCAACGATACTCGGGACATGGGCCCAGCCAGGTCAGATGCACCGTTCCTGATTTATACCCCAGAAACGAACATCAAAGTGCGGCAGACAGATTTTAATTCCTGATGTTAGCCATCATTAGATGTTGAAATAAAAATAAAAAAATCTTGAAAAAAAGAGGCCTCTTTGATTCGATAAAGAATTTCTCTCCAGTTTTTCCACTCCTTTCCCCTTCTCTTGCCATCTGTTTATCTCTGAAATGTTAATAAAAATCTGCATTAATTACTTAGCAGTGGGGTGCCCATTACGATGCTTTATTATGAGAAATCCATATGAAGACTGCCTATTGATCTCTGGTGGAAGCGGCCTGACTGGTCTCTGGTGCTGCAGAGCTGCTTCCTTTTTGATTCTGGTTTTTTTGCCGCTGTGACGGTTCATTAAGACCCGCTTTCAAAGAGGCATCGACCTCCCCTCCGCGTGGCCTCAACCGACCTTGCAGAATCGCTCTTTCGCAACAGGTCTTTCAATTTTTAATTGTGCCTTTTGGTTTGACCGTTTTCACTCTTCTCTTTGTCTCGGCGAAAATGTACAGGAATTCACCGACCGCGCGTAGCTGGGCGGTACGGAAACGATAGCGGCCGCTAATGACGGCGAGCGCTTCACCTCAAAATGGCCGCACATTAATGCGGGGTGGAATTCGGGGGTGCTGTCGACGTTGAACCAAATGTTAGATTCACCACCGCGTTCATGGTAGATGTTTTGCATTTGTGCAGTCCGCACTGTACCCTCGACCCAACATTTGCTAGAAGAACATTGATTGGCACTGTAAACACGGGCAGAGATGGAAATATCGACAAACCCAGATGTGAATCAAGGTCATTCCCCGAAATGCGCTTTTAAATGCGTATCATTTATTTAAGCGCATTTATTTATTAATGATATTTTGTGAGCGGGTTCAGCACTGAGAGGGCTTGCGCGGAGCCGTATTGATTTGGACAGGTGTCGGGAGAGCTGTGGGCTCACCGCACTAGCTAAATGTTCTCTGTGGTGCCAGACTGTACGTGTAGTAGAAACGTTGTTAAATCGACGGCTTTTATTAAGTACACCTGATGACTGTGTCTACCTGTGTCTTGAAAGGCCTCTGGTGTAAGGTGATATTATGGCTTAAGTTTCCTTTCCTTAGCTTCTTCTCCCCTTACTAAAGTAAGACCATAGCGTTAGATGAGGCCACCGGTCCTTTAACGTGCTGTACCCTGTGGGGATTCAGGGCTGCTGTTGATGTGGCACAGGTTTGGCGGGTGTAGGGGGTCAGCGGGGGTCTGGCTTCCACCGCCGGAGCGGAGTGACACTCTTTCCCCCGGGGGAGGCGCGGTCATTTTTCCAAACACTAGCCAAGAGCTCATGAGGTCCTCCAGTATCCATCAGTATGGGGCAGCAGTACAGTTTCATTCAGTGGTCCTTACTCCTGGTCCTGGAGAGCCACAGGGTGTGTTGGCTTTTGTTGTTACTCAGCACCTAATTGATCAATTAAAGCAGATAATTACACAGTTAACTCACTTCACCTGGCTTCCTGGGTCTGAATTTGTAGCTGATATTAAGGTGAAAACAGAAATCAGCACACCCTATAGATCTCCGGGGGTGAGGACCATTGGCCTAATTGTAAACTGAGCTGGCTTCACCAAGAGCGTGGGTTCCATTCCCGGGTGGGGCACTGGTTTCGTACCCTTGAACCAGGTGCTTACCCCGGATCGTTTCAGTATTTCTTCAGATGGATGACAGAGGCTAAGTTTACGATGCTAAGTCACCGGCTAAATGCTAAGTGTATCCAGAAATGTATTGTAATTTCTTTTCGATGTGACACTATTTTTAAAAAAGCTGCTTTGAATAAGAGCGTCTGCCAGCAATGTAATGTAATGTAGTGCTCACGTGTGTTTCTCCTCTGATGAGAACTTTGTCGTACCTCTGACACACAGTCGCCCATCTGTCCGTAACTGCTACCATATGCCTGCAGTTTGCTGGCTGAGGCCTGTCTGGGTCAGCCTTGCCCATTTATTATTAGTCGGCTTAGAAAAGTGGTATAAATCATCAGGTAATGCAGGGAGAAATAAAGCTCTAATTATAGGAGAGTGAACAATGGCTTGATAAGCAGCCCTGGAGTGACAGGAAGTGGGTCAGTGCTCAGGTACTGACCCCCGAGCAGCTGGAGGCCATGGTCTCTTCAGGCAGTGTCCGTGCGTGCGTGTGTTTCTGTGTGTGTGTGTGTGTGTGTGTGTGTGTTTCTGTGTGTGTGTGTGTGTGTGTGTGTGTCTGTTTGTGTCTGTGTGTGTCTGTGCCTGTGTGTGTTTGTGTGTGTGTGTTTGTGTGTGTGTGTATTTCTGTGTGTTTGTGTGTGTGTGTGTGTGTGTGTGTGTGTGTGTCTGTGTGTGTTTCTGTGTCTGTGTGTGTGTGTGTGTATATTTCTGTGTGTTTCTGTGTCTGTGTGTCTGTGTGTGTATATTTCTGTGTGTATATATATATGTGTATATTTCTGTGTGTATATATATGTGTGGGTATTTGTGTCTGTGTGTATGTGTGTGTGTGTGTGTGCACGTGTGTGTGTGTCCATGTGTTTGCGTGTCTGTGTGTGTTTGAGTGTCCGTGTGTGTGTGTGTTTGAGGGCACGTACGTGTGTGTGTGTGTGTGTTTGAGGGTACGTGTGTGTGTGTGTGTGTGTTCGAGGGTACATGTGTGTGTGTGTTTGAGGGTACGTGTGTGTGTGTTTGAGGGTACGTGTGTGTGTGTGTGTGTGTGTGTGTTTTAGGGTACGTGTGTGTGTGTGTTTGAGGGCACGTACGTGTGTGTGTGTGTGTTTGAGGGTACGTGTGTGTGTGTTTGAGGGTACGTGTGTGCGTCTGCTGCATGCTGCCTTGGGTGGCTGTGACAGGCTGTCTGGTGTAGTCTGCCTCACTGTTGGTGTCTGCAAGATACCACAAAGCCACAAAGTCAGTCAGTGCGTGCAGCTGTGTGTCTGTGTCTGTGTGAGAGCACACGCGTGTGGTGTGTGGTGTATGTGTCTGTGTACGTTTCATTCAGCCGAGCCATCGCACAGTGTAGAAGAGCCTAGGGAGTTTGCTACACGGCGCGACAGCACTGCCAAATTAAACCCCCCTTCTTTATCTCCCCCCAACGGAGCCGGACCCGTGGTGATTAGACCTGAGCAGAACAGAAAGGGCTGCGTGTGTGTGCGCGAGCTCCAATCCGCCTCGCAGAAGGCAGGGTTAAACAATCACTGCCTCTGGTTCACCAGCAGCGGCACGCCGCGGAATAAAGGCCCGGCCTTAATGAATACTCCTCTCAAATATTTACAGAAGGGAGCGGAGGCGGGGTCCTCTGAGGCTGAACCGCGCGTTGTATGGGGCGGCGTCGAGCACGGGCGACGCATTTAAAGCGCTTCACCAGACGCCAGGTTCAGGGCGTTAGGAGGGTTCAGACAGAGGGTACGGAGCGGCGCACTTTTGACTTCTTCTGAACGCGTAAACGAGAGGC
The DNA here is from genome assembly GCF_963514075.1 of Conger conger. Taxonomy (NCBI): domain Eukaryota; kingdom Metazoa; phylum Chordata; class Actinopteri; order Anguilliformes; family Congridae; genus Conger; species Conger conger. The sequence continues at coordinate 49,586,766 of NC_083760.1, read as the reverse complement.
TAAAGTGTCGCGCCTCGCGCCGCACCTTATTAATCTTCCACATGCGGCGACTGTCCGCCGGCGATACGCGGTCTGGCCCCGGTAACCCCCCCTTCCCCCCCCCCCCCCCCACACACACACACTCCCAACCGCGCCGGCAGGTGTGGAGGTGCAAGAGTCGCCCGCCTTGCCAGGGAGCGCCTAATCCTGTGACCACCATGCCATATCGGTAACCTTCCCCCCCCCCCCCCCCCCCCCCCTCCTGTCTGGCCCTCCCGCCACACCGAATGTTAATCTTTGTCTGCCGCCCGATGTTGCTGTCTCGATATAGGAACCAGGCGGCGACGCGGGCAGGGACGGCAATTACGGATTTGGGTCACCCGCTGCCTCGGCGACAGACGACAGGTGGGACGCGGAGGGCGCCGCTGTTCCTGGTTTCCCAGGGGGCAGTGCGGTTAGATGGGGTGACACTCGGGCTGAAGTGTCCTCCGCTGACCGCCTTGAGGCCGGTTTAGCTCCCTGCTCCAATGGTTCTCTCATGCCGCGTTTTCATTGGTCGCTACAAACCGATTCCCAAGCAGCCATTGGTGTGGGGGGTGGGTGAACTGAACTATCCATGACTGAGCTTTTGTTTCTCATGGAGTGTCCTTTTATTGTGCGTCTTCAGTGAACCCCCTCTTTTAATGGCCAGCGCTGGACTCTTATTTTAAACGCGTTTAAATTGACGGTAGCCTCTTTTCGGGGGTACTGAATCGTGCCTGATGCAAATGTTTGATTGTGCTTTCTGGCTCATCTGTACTTAATAGAATCCATACAAACAGTAAGTGCTTCCGCATCATTTAAAAATGTTAATAGGCACATTACTCGAATTACTTGTAACACACATAATTTAACAGAGAAAATCTCTGGAGTACATAGGTCTACATAACAATGAAGAAGTACCGGGCTTTTTGTGGAGCGTAATGCAAACGACATTGTGGAGCGTAATGCAACCTTGCACTCTAGTAACCCCAGAGTAGTGCAGAGTAGCTTTTCAGTGCAGATGTGTGTCGTTCCTGAGATCGGACGCATGTTTCACAGTTTAACAGAGCCTCCAGGCACAGGTCACAGGTTTTTCTTGTCATTTGTTCTCGGTGGCGCGTGGGGAAGTATGTTTAAATGCATGAGATCGGCCAGTTTTTCAGGTTCCAGCTCTATTTTCAGAAAAATCCATTTTCAGTCAAACCCGGCGGACTGTAATGGATGCGGTTCCTTCCCTTGACGAGCGAAATCTGTAAAAGTGGCGATTCAGCGGTCCCCGTCTGCGCTTTTCAATACATTATGTTTTAAAGCCAATCAGTCAGTCATAATCAATATGTTAATATCAATAGTATCTTGAACCCTTCAGCGAGATATTGAAATTGCCGTTAACTTACTTTTCCAACCCCCCTCTCTGTACAGATAGATAAATAACTCCAGTCTCTCCTGTAATTAATGTCCGCACCGCGTGCGGGCCGGAGCGGGAATTCTGCACGTTTCGGAGCGGTGGAGGTCATGAGGACCACTCCCGCTATCTCTGCCTTTGAGGCACCACGAAGAAGGTCCTGGGTTCAAATCCCAACCAGGGCCTTTCAGAGTCAGGATCCATTTTACTGGCCAAGTTTGCTCACACACACACAAGGCATTTGACTCCAGAACGGTGTTGACCCACAAGAATAAATATAAAAGAAAATATACACAATGTGCATCCTTACTTCACTATTCCACGCAGTTTCTGTCAGGGGGTTGTGGTAATTAGCAGGGCGTTGCTGTAAAATGAGTGTGTGTGCTCAGTCAACCTACCCTGCTTGAATAAAGGCCCCCCCCGCTGCACGCGTTGACGTCGAACGCGCCGGAAGTATCGCAGGGCCGGAAGAAATCTGCCGTGAAAGCGGGAAGCGAAACCATCCTTTCCCTTTTCTCACGCTTCTGACTTCCAGGTTGTACCCGGGCGTGAGAAGATGAAGTCGACTTCATTTGCCGAGTCTCTCGGCCTTCCACATTTAAAGCACTCGCACAGCGCCGCGGTTATGCTCAGACTGACTGATTTATGGCCGAGCTTGTATTGGAAAATTATTATTATTTATCGGCTGGACAGTAGGAGCGGAGATTCCTTCCTCAAGACGCCATTTACTGGTTTTTAATGTGCATGTGTTTTTAATGGCGGGAAATCATAAGGAGCTCGTCAGAGGTCCGTGGCCTTTCTGTGATCCCGTCCTCAGTGTTCGGCTACAGACGGAGATATTGACTGTTGTTGAATATAATTGGAGGACTTCAGAGGAGAGAGGATGGTGATTTTTTTTTTGGGAGGATGGAGGGGGGTGGGCTGTGCTTGGTCAGTCATCCTAGCCCCCCCTTGCCGACAGGGGTGAAAAAGGCACACAGCACCCCGCAGCTCATGTTATATTGATATTGGCCTTTGCCCATCAGAAGGCATTGGCTGCTATTGACAGAGACCTCTTGTGGAGCTCTCAGCAGGCCCAACCCAGACAGGCAGAGCGGGTGACCACCCCCCCAGGGCGGGCCTCCCTTCCACGGGGATTTTCGGCACAATGTTGGGCGCCACAGCCTGACTTAATGCCATGGCAGGGCATTTTCTTTCTTGCACGAGTGCACACACATGCTCACACGCACACATGCTCACACACACACGCACACACACACACACACACACACCCACACACCCAATGATCCAACAAGCTTGCTCCGTAGCAGGGCTGAATACAGTACATACACCTGCAAACCAAGCCAGCCCCCCTCCTCGCCGGCTTCCTCCATTGGCCTGTTGGCGTATGACATCACTGGCCACCATGCCCAATCGCTGCCTCGCGGGGCGCCAGGCAGTTTCTCTGCCGCTGCACCTCTCAATGGGGGCCGAGCAGCACAACAAAAAACGGAGAAAGAGCCTCCTTTCTTCACCCCAGCTGGGTGGTTTCCATCCGGGCGGGTATGAATAGGGGGCCCGCGGTCACGCCCGGGCTGTGTGCTGGAGGAAGAGGTGCTTCCATTATTACACCTCTGCCAGGTGGAGGCCCGGGGACCTGACCAGAGTATGGCACAGCACCACCCTCCCTTGTTTAAGCTGCCTGCTTGTGTGTGTGTGGGTGTGTGTGTGTGTCTGTGTCCGTCCGTCTGTGTGTGTGTGTGCGTGTGTCTGTGTGTGTCTGTGTGTGTGTGTCTGTCTGTGTCCGTACGTCCATCTGTCTGTCTCTGTGTGTGTGTGTCTGTCTGTGAGTGTGAGTGTCTATCTATGTGTATCTGTGTGTGTGTGTGTGTGTGTGTGTGTGTGTGTGTGTGTGTGTGTGTGTGTGTGTGAGAGAGAGAGTGTCTCTGTGTGTCTGTGTGTATGTCTGTATCTTTACGTCTCTGTCTCTGTCTCTGTCTCTGTCTCTGTCTCTGTCTCTGTCTCTGTCTCTGTCTCTGTCTCTGTGTCTGGCAGCCAAAACCAGGCTCTGTTTTAGAAGCTCAATTCTTGGTCTTGTTGAGATATGTTGGTGCAGTTGGCTCTGGTATGTGTGTTTCAGTGTAAGTCAATGGTAACAATTCGGTAAAAATGCAAAGTCAATAGTTTTACGCAATTGGTGTTTTTCCTTTGTCTAATGTCTCCCCATGTGCCGGTTTGTTCAGTTATTATACTATTTAGACAATATAGACATATTTTGTGGACGAGTCACAATCACAAGTGCTTAGAGGATGACTCTGGTTCAACGGGACGTCATGTCCATTTATGGGTCCCCTTCTCTCTATTGCGCAGTCTCTGGCTTCAGTCTGTACATTGCGGTACCTGAAAACTCCACTTCCATGGTGTTTTCATAAGCCTGTAGAAAGTAAATGGGTGACATCACAGACACTTGGTCCATATTTTTTCTACAGTCTGGAGTGTGTGTGTGTGTGTCCCTCGTATGTTTTTGTTATGAATACAAACAAGTTACTTTGTGTCACTTATGTCTTGATTTCTGGGTGCTTACTGTCGGTGTTTAACCTCAAATTGGTGTTCCTGTCATGAGGCATGTCTCACAGCTGAAATTGCTTGCTTGTGTTTTCCGAGAACATGGTATCGTATTCTCCGGCACCACTGCAGGCTTTCAGACCGTGAAGATGCTCCAAGGCTTCCTTCAGAACAGTCAGGTTTAGTGGACCTTCAGAACAGTCAGGTTTGGTGGACCTTCAGAACAGTCAGGTTTGGTGGACCTTCAGAACAGTCAGGTTTGGTGGACCCTGAGAACAGTCAGGTTTGGTGGACCTTCAGAACAGTCAGGTTTGGTGGACCTTCAGAACAGTCAGGTTTGGTGGACCTTCAGAACAGTCAGGTTTGGTGGACCCTGCGAACAGTCAGGTTTGGTGGACCTTCAGAACAGTGAGGTTTAGTGGACCCTGAGAACAGTGAGGTTTGGTGGACCTTCAGAACAGTGAGGTTTAGTGGACCCTGAGAACAGTGAGGTTTGGTGGACCTTCAGAACAGTCAACAGAGCAGCAGTGGAGGCAGGCTCAACATTTCTCTGCCTCGTTCCCTGTATCCAGTTTAAAATGCCTGATAAGATGGCTGTCGGATTCACATGCCCATCTACAAAATGTTATGATGTTATCCAGGGGACAAAATTAAATGGCAATTAGCAATATCTTTATTTATTGTGCCGGAGGTGCTGGAACAGGAAAGTATACCCTGGATTCAGTTAATATATTTAATGAAATTCATGGTAATGATCTGGTGATTGGTTCTTCCTATACATACTGATTATTTTAGAGAAGGAATTAAAAAACAAGGAAAAAAAAAAAAAAGCTTTTTTGTGTCCCTTACTTGGTTATACACTAGACTGAAATGGGTAGGACTCTGGGTCATGGAGGTGTGTGGATTGATAACCCGTCTGTTTGTCTTGATACTCTCACTTTTCCCAGGCAAAAAACAATTGTAAGCACATTCCACCTCTGATTTAGAAACAGGAAAATTATTTCCAGGAAATTGCAAGTGAATTATTAAGTTAAGCCCCCCCACCTCTCTCTCTCTCTCTCTCTCTCTCTCTCTCTCTGTCTCTCTCTCTCTCTCTCTTTGTCTCTCTCTCTCGGCAGTTAAATCTCGAAGCGTGTTTATTTTGTTTTTCTTTTCACTGAGTGGGGGGATGGTAACACTTCTCTCAGCCACCAGTAGGTGGCAGCAGTGTTCTGGAGTTGCTGGTCAGGGCTGAGAGCCGAAAAGCGATCCGGTCTGGCACGTCTGATGCCTGATTGTTTGGGCTCCTGTTTTTCTCCCTTTGATAGCCCCGGTACACACGCCGCTTACAGAATGCAACTCCTCTCCTCTCCCTCTGTCTCTTTTAACTGCTCCTCCGTAAAAAATGATGGCCACGGACCGTTCCTCTATCCCTCCAATTCATTTGTTTACCCTTTTTTTCCCCGTAGAGGCTAAATGGAAAAAGGGGAACACAGGATGGAAAAGAGGAGTATGCTGTTTTTATTTTACAGAGGTTGTTAAGAGATCTGTATACTCACCAGCCCTTTGGAAGGATACCAGTCCTCCTCCCCCAAAATCTTCTACCCCTACACCTCCCTCCCCTCCTCCAGATGACTCCACGATATCCCAAATTCTCTTTGGGGAGGAAATGATTGAATGGGAGTAGAAGCGGGAGGAGGTGAATCTGTTCCTGTTGACCCAGTTTTTGGGGGTGAGCTTTTTAGGGAATGCGAGGGTCTTTCTCGGCTGTGAAGGCAGTTTTTTTTTTTTTTTGCACAGCTGCTCAGTTAAACAGCGTTTCTCATGGGGCAGATGACCTGTTCTGTTCAATTTATCTGTGTCTCAACATTACACACACGCGCACACACACACACATACACACGCACACGTACACACACACACTCGCGCACACACACACACACACACACACACACACATACACACACGTACACCACCGCTATTGTCTTGTATGAGAATATAGGCACACAAGCACACACACATACACATCTATGTTACAAAGAGCAGACTGTCACTCTAGACCTGCCAAGAGGGGACTATAGTTTCTGTATACTTGTGTGTGTGTCTGTATATGTGTTTGTGATTGTGTGTGTCTATGTCTGTGTGTGTGTCTATATGTGTGTTTGTGCTGGTGTGTGTGTGTATGTCTGTATGTGTGTTTGTGCTTGTGTGTGTGTGTGTGTGTGTGTGTGTGTGTGTGTGAGAGTTTGAGCTTGAGCTTGTGTGTGTATGTGTGTGTGTGTGTCTGTACGTGTGTCTGTGCTTGTGTGTGTATATGTGTGTTTTTTTGCTTGTGTGTGTGTGTCTGTACCTGTGTTTGTGCTTGTGTGTGTGTGTGTCTGCGTGTTTGTGTGTGTGTGTGTGTGTGTGTGTATATGTGTGTGTGTGTGTCTGCTTGTTTGTGTGTGTCTGTGTGTGTGTGTGTGTCTGCGTGTTTGTGTGTGTGTGTGTGTGTCTGCGTGTTTGTGTGTGTGTGTGTGTGTGTCTGCGTGTTTGTGTGTGTGTGTGTGTGTGTCTGTACCTGTGTTTGTGCTTGTGTGTGTGTGTGTCTGCGTGTTTGTGTGTTTGTGTGTGTGTGTGTGTGTATATGTGTGTGTGTGTCTGTGTCTGTGTGTTTGTGTGTGTGTGTGTGTGTGTGTGTTTGTCTGCGTGTTTGTGTGTGTGTGTGTGTGTGTGTGTCTGCGTGTTTGTGTGTGTGTATGTGTGTCTGCGTATTTGTGTGTGTGTGTGTGTGTGTGTGTGTGTGTGTCTGCGTGTTTGTGTTTGCGCGCCCGTATCCTTATATAAGACGGCGGCGGTGGGGTACGTGCGCGGACTTGATTTCGCCTTTCAGACGGCTGTGGCATTTAGGAAGCTCTTTTTACGGGAGAGACAGAGGCCAGCAGACTCTGGTGTGACGGTGCGTCGGAGCGAGGCGTCAGTTTGAACAGAGCGCGGCCGTCCCGCCCTGCTCCCCCTGCCCTCCCCCGTCTGTCTGAGGAACCCCGCAGAGACACACGCCCGTACGCACACTCGCGCGGCCCCTTGCTTACAAACAAACATTTTGTGCGCACAGCAGTTTTTTTCGGCACGAGTGCGGTGTGTGTGAGTCAGAGCAGAAGTTCCCCTTCAGCCGCTCCTCGCCCACACGAGCACATGTGTCTGTGTGTTTGTTTGTGTGTGTGTGTGTGTGTGTGTGTGTGTGTGAACATGTGTGCGTACACTTCTGCTTGTGTAACATAGCGTGCACATTTATGTGTGGGAGAACATGTTTGTGTATGAGTGCATGATTTATAAAATGTCTGTGGGAGTGCTCATGTACCAGAACTGTTTTATGTGCTTGTGTGCATGAGAGCAAATGCATGTGTGTATGTGTTTGTATATCTGCCGGTCTGTCGTGAGAATGTGTGAGTGCGTGTGAGTGTGTCTGTCTTTCTATCAGTATGTGTGTCTACCTGTCTGCGTCGTGTGAATATGTCTGTCTCTGTGTCTGCCTGTGTGTTGTGAGAATATGTGTGTCTGTCTATGTGTATGTGTCATGAAAATGTGCGCATCTGTGTGAGTGTGTATTGTGAGTGTGTGTGTGTCTGCCTATCAATCTGTCTGTCTGTCTACTTGTCTGTGTTGTGTGAATGTGTCTGTATGTCTGTGTAGTGACAATGTGTGTGTGTCTGTCTCTCTGTATGTGTGTGTTGTACAAATGTGTGTCTGTGTGTGTGTTTGTGTCTGTCTGTGTGTTGTGAGTGTTTGTGTGGGTCGTGAAAGTGTGTTTATTGTGAGTGTGTGTGTGTGTCTGTCTGTCTGTATATATGTGTGAGAGTGAGAGTGAGAGTGAGAGTGAGAGTGAGTGTTTTGGTGAACGTGTGTGCACGCACTGCTACTTCCCTCTCCCCTGCTTGGCCCTGATGCTGCAGGTCTGGCCACATCTCAGTTCTCACAGCCCAGTGAAATCCCCTGAGAGAAACACAAGCCTCTCCCCATCTGATCCCCACTGTGCTAGCCTGCCTCCACAGCTCCTCTCCCCTGCACTCAGACACCATTAATATGCACGCGTTAATGAGCCACAGAAAAGCATGCAAAGGGAAGTTTCAGAGAAGAAATGACGCATTGGAAATTGGACTTCAAACAGCGAGTTATCAAATGAAAATGTTTTCATAAATCAAGGGCCTCTCGTGCTCACTCTTCCAGATGTTGCACTTTGACCTCTCCCTGTGGAAGTGTCCCAGCCTGCACTGCCTGAGAGAGAGGGAGAGCACTGCCAAAAACCATAAAATATGTCAATCTTCATTTGGTCTTAGGTTTAGACTTAAAATCTTGTTTCTGTTACTCTCTTGCTAAAAGATGACAATGAGATGCGACGGTTTGACAAATGGGATAAGACGTTTTCACTTCAGCAAAAAAAAACTTCAAGCAAGCTGATATTTTCTGCTTGTGGGGAACAGAAACAGATCCTTGCAGTAATCCTTGCAATAAGAAGTCTCAGTGTAAGACTAAAATGCTTTTTTGAACACACCTTGTGAGAGAGGAAGTCGAGAGAGTGACAAAGATGTGGAGGACAGTGGGTGAAAAGAGGAAGGGAAGAAGAAAACAGAGGTAGAGAGCGAGTGAGAGGATAGAGGAGAGAGTGTGATAAAGCAGAGGGGGGGAAGTGAAGGAGAGAGTAGAGGAAAGCAGAGAGAGAGGTAGAGAGGAGTCACTTGCGCTCGTTCGGCCTCTCTCCATCTCTCTTTCTCTCTATCGCTCTCTCTCTCTTTCTCTCTCTCTCCATCTCTAGCTATCTTTTTCCATCTGTCTCTCCATCTCTCTTTCTCTCTCCATCTCTCTCTCCATCTCTCCCTCCCTCCCTCTATCTCTATCTCTCTCCACCTCTCTCTATCTCTCCCTCTCTCTCTCTATCTCTCTCTGTCTATCTCTATCTCTCCCTCTCTCTCTCTCTATCTCTCTCTCTCGACGGTCGGCGGAGCTCCTGCTCGTTCCGATTGACTGGCCGCCCGGTCAGGCGAAACCCCTCTGGACAGAACCGGCTTCATTAACGGCTGAGCAGGAAGGAGCCGGTCGCCCCCGTGACGCCGGGTTGCCAGGTCCACTGACTCCCCGGGTCTGGCTCAATCCCCCCGGCAGTGGGGTTGGGGCAGAAACCCGCGCTCAGGGTCAATGCCCCAGTTTAGATAACGGAGGTGGGGTTTCAGCGCCCGTGATATTTGTTTAGGGCTGGCACCTAATATGTTTGGGACAGTGTAAATGTTTGCTCTCTGGGATAGTCTCACTTGCGCGCCGGCATCTGCCGTGCTAATGAGAAGCATTTATTATGCGCAGATCTGAAAAATCATCATTAAGCTGTCGCGCGTCGCGCCGCACGTTCTGAGACGCAGACGCCTGCTCAGAGACAGAGAGAGGGAGAGAGTGTGTGACGTCTCCCTTCGCCTGCTCGCTCGGAGAAACGCTTACTAAACACTAACCGCGCCAGCCTGCAGCTATCAAACACTGGATTATCACCTTTTCTTCCCTTACTACAGTGTAAGGCCCTGAGAGAGACTGAGAGACAGAGATAGAGGGAGCAATGGGGAAAGACAGAAAGGTATGGGAGAGAGAGAGACAGAGGGAGCGATGGGGAGAGACTGGGGGAGAGACAGACTGAGAGGTATGGGAGAGAGAGAGATGTCGAGATAGGCGGAGGCAGACAGAGCGAGAGCGTGGGAGAGAGGCAGAGAGACTGAGGGAGAGGCAGACAGAAGGACAGGCAGGGAGAGAGAGGTATGGGAGAGATGTGGAGAGAGAGAACAGGAGAGACAGGGGCCGAGAGAGGCTGAAAGAGGAAGGGAGAGAAAGCGAGACTGAGCGAGAGACCAACAGAGAGAGAGAGAGGGGAAAAAACAGTGACAGATTCACAGAGGGACACGGTGAAAGGAGGGAAATGAGATCGCAGGGAGAAAACGCGGGGAACCGAGACGGAAAAAAATTCAAACAAGTGGGAAATCTCCCGGGTTCTAAATAGAGACTGCTACGTCTCATCAGAACGGTTCCATTAGCAGTGCTCCATCCCCGGGGGGGACGGCACGGCTGCCGCGGTAACGGAGCTCTGAGGTCACTGCAGCCGGCCGAGCTCCTTATATACCCCGAGTGCCTCTTCATCAGCGACAGACGTCCCCGAATCCTCCGCACTTACTTATGCTTTTCAACTTCAGACACACATCAAACAAGCTATATTTGAAGCTACAGCCTTCTGCTGTTGTTGTCATCGACTCGCTGTTCGAGAGACACAGACAGAGAGAAAAGGGGGATAGGTTTTTATGTACCTTCGTCGACTACGCGACCAACAGGTTCACGATGTTCGCACGTACGTTTCTGCCTAGGTATGTCCTTATATCTGTCTTTATATCTCTGCACACTTGCACTCAGTGAGCACTTTATTAGGTAGACCTGTACACCAGCTTGTTAATGCAAATATCGAATCGCCAATCATGTGGCAGCAAGTAAATGCATAAAAGCATGCAGACGTGGACAAGAGGTTCTGCTGTTTTTCAGACCAAATGTCAGAATGGGGGAAAAAAAATTTGATTTTGACTGTGGATTGCAAGACAGGGTGGATTGAGCATCTCAGAAACTGCTGATCTCCTGGGATTTTCATGCACAACAGTCTCTAATGTTTGCAGAGAATGGTGTGAAACAACATCTAGTGAGAAGCAGCTTTGCATGCAAAAATGCCGTGTTTGTGAGAGAGGTCAGTGGAGAAGAGCCAGACTGGTCATGGCTGACAGGAAGGTGACAGTAATGCAAATAACCACACAATACAACAATGGTATGCAGAAGAGCATCTCTGAACACACAACGCGTCCAACCTCTAAGTGGATAGGCTACAGCAGCAGAAGACCAATAAGTAAAAGAAAATGGTCTAAAATAACTAATAAAGTGCTCGCTGAGTGTATATAAATCTAAAAAAATTATGTGCACATGTAGATGTAATTAGGCTCATATAAACTCTACCTGTGTCCGTGTTCATATATTGAGGCATGTAGTTCACACGTATTACCCAGAACAGTTTGCACAGCCTGGTGCTTTATGTGTAGTCCATTACTGCTGATGGGTCATTTCAGAAGCAGTTCTGGTTCATGGCACTCAAACCTGACAGTGCGACAGTGACACACCTGGGACTCACACCTCCAACCTTTCAGTTCCCAGCAGACCAGGGTCAAATAGGTCATTTTCTGTGCTCGATTGATCTTGCCTGGTGCATTTGAGCCAACCAAGAGGACCAGAAGGCGGGGTTTGTACTTTGTGAGTGTTTCATAGAGTATTTCATTTATACACCAGACAAGCTCAGTGAAGCGTAGAAAAGGTATTTGAATCCAGAATTTGACCCAGGTCTGGTTACAAGCACTTTCCAAAACATTATGCTGTTTATGTGCACATATTTTTATATTTACGGGTACAGTGCAGTCCGTACATGAATGGACAGTGGTACAATTTCTGTTATCTGACTAATCAGTAACAACTGAGAAGCCAACAGTACAATTACTTTTGGTCCCCTAAAATGGACTATGTATAAAAAGGGATGCAGTTCCTATACCGATAGCCTCAAGTTGCCCTGGTTTCACTTAATTCCCAATGTGCTGGAGTACAGAGCCAAAAGAACAGGAACTGTGCCGCTGTCTGAATACTTATGCACTGCACTGTATGTATGTTTAATAAATGAGCGGATCTTCTCCTTCTGTGTGGCAGAGGTGCTTCCTCTGGCGGGTGTGTGGGATCTCGGCCCCCACGGGGCCCGCGCGGGTGGGGTGAGTGTCACGGTCAGGTCTCGGCCGTCACTACAGGGCCGCACCGGTTGCCAGACGCTGTCAGTTTCCCCCTCTGCTTCTCCTTGATGAACCTAGTCGCAACGCTAGCCAATTAGCCCCGCTTACGGGCGGGGGTCAGGGGTCACGTCTGAGAAAGTGGGCATGCCCCGCCCCCAGCAGCTGGTAAAGCTGGCTTACCTGTCCTGCGGGGCTGGTGGAAGAAGCAGGTGTAGCCACACACACACACACACACACACACACACAGACACACACACACACGCTATTGTTCACACACCTGTCTGAGCTCAGGTGACACAGAGAAGGCTGTCAGCAGGAGGCCGCCTAACAGAACTCCCGGGGTGGTCTGGCGGCGGCCCAGTGGCTGTTTTCCACAACGCCTTCAGAAGCGCGTGCAGTCGACGATAACCACCACGCTCGTATTGAAAACGGGAAGAGGGGCGAGCAGGGGCTAAGCTGGAGAGAGTAGTGCTGGCACTACACGCCGTGGTTCCTCCCGCATGCTACAGAAAGGAGAAGTGGGTCGTGCGCATTTAACGCGGCGCGAGACCCGGCCTTATCTCCCTCCTTCCCTCCCCCCCGCATCTGCGTGGAGAGATCCCCTGCCAGTGCTGGCTGCCCTCCATCTTGGCTCCGGAACACCTTGTGTGAAGGAGTGGCTTTGTCACGTAGGCTGTGCTCGGGTTACACACTTGTGCCTGTAACCTGTAAAATGTTTTGGATACCCTTATGTCGTTCGGCAAGTTCATGAAGCCTAAAGGCCCACACACAGCAGCGTTCCCTTCCTGGTTTTAGTATCTAAAACGCCCACAAAATGTTCACAATGAACAATGATGTAGGTTTCTTCTCTTTTTTTTCCCCCCTAACCCTGCCCCCAGAGTCCAATTCCCCCTCCTCCTGCAGACAGCTCTCTGTGTTAACATTCATCTGATAATTATCCAAAAGCATACGTCATATGACATGGGAAATCGTTTTACAAATGGCTTGGAAAAAAGCAGTTAGACCCTAAACTACGCACACTTCTGCCAAAATGGCGATCATTTTACCTGGATCAGTATGGAACACAAATCAAAAGCTCCTGGACGATAGGAAAAGACACAAAAAATATGCTTGCTGGCCTTTAACACATCAAATCTACACGTTCGCGACGGAAGCCGTCTGTGGTTCAGCGGTGGAAATGGGCCCCCCCTGTCACCTCGCAACTCTGTCACCTCGCAACTTTCTGCCCCGGCACAACCACAACCCCCCCCAGGTTCCTGTTTAGAGGAGCGCATGACATGAATATATAGACAAATTAATAAAAACTGCACGCGATTTGCATTCTAATGAGACCCGTAGCTAACCGGCTGTTGACAGGGCACTGGTTCCGTGTCACCCTGGGTTTGACGTGCTTCTCTGGCTGAGGGTGTAGAGGAGGCAGGCGTGAGAGCGTGCAAATGTTAACGAAACGGGAGACCCTTAACAACGCACTTAATGAGTCTTAAGAAGTCTTAATAAGTATTTCAGTCTTATATTTAGACTTAAAATCTTATTTCTATTTCTTTCTTGGTAAATGAGACAAAAAATTATTAGGTAAGACAGTTTGACTAATTTCACGATTTGTCAATGAGGTGTGATTATATTTCACTTGTCAAGCAAACAGTAACTTAAAACAAGCTAATATTTCCTACTGGAGCGAAAAAAAGTCTTATAGCATGACAAAAAACGCATGTTAAGACAATTGTTTTCAATGTTTCTATGGTCGTCTCTTTTAAAGTCACTCTTTTCTGTTGTTGGTAAATGTAAACGCCATTTTTCTCTTTCTTAGCCCGCCATGCGCCGAACCTGCCGTTCACATTCATTGCATTTCTTTATTTCAGTAAGGTTTTCATCCTCCTTTTCTTTCTTTTCGGACGAGCGCGTGCCTTCTTTTGAATCAGGCTTTGCCAGCTGCTTCTGGACCCAACAGCTTCCGGATGACCGGAGCCCCTATCTGCCGTTTTTGAGCTCCTCGTTATGGCTGATGTCATCATGATAAAAGTCATGATGAAAGCTAATATTGGAAACAAATATTTCGCAGTCTGCTTATGGACATAATGTGGAGAAACTCGTTGAAGCGTTGTTTGAAATTAAAGGCTTGAACAAAATGAAACCATTTGAAAAAGAGGACAGACAGCGGGTCACTAAAAATAGTGTAAGCTGCAAGTAGACGAGAAAAATCTTCACTGACATGTGAGGAAAATAATTATAACCTATATAAGGTCCTGCTTACTACAGCTTAGATTGGTGGTTATTAATTTAAAGTTTTATAAACAAAATCACTGTACGGTGTACATATGGTACGGCTGCAGTAATGTAAATAATGTGCAGACCTTTGAAAAAAAAAAAAAAAAAAATTAAAACCGCCCTACAAATGTGACCTTCAAATAATTAAGATGGCTTATAGCGGTAGAGTGGTTTACCTACAGAGGCTCTGAATTAATTTATTCGATGCTTGTAAGTGCCAGAGCCGGCGTCGTTGAGACCTTTACGTGTCTGAAAGTGACACTGCAGTGAAGCAGCTCTGGGGATACGGCTGCTGATGTAGGTCAGAGCGGGTAGGGGACGTGTGAGGGTTTAGTGCACATTAAGGGGTTAGGGAGCCTGCAGCACGCTCTCTCCCGGTGGGCCCTTTCAGCTCCTGGGCCACACGGCCGAGGAGGTGCAGATAGTGGCTCAGTGGAGCGCGGTCACAGCCCGGTGCACCTGATTCAGCATCCCGGGGAGGGAGGGGGAGACGCAGGGAGATGCAGGGAGACGCAGAGAGAGACGCAGAGAGAGACAGGGAGACGCAGAGAGAGAAAAAGAAGAAATGGATGATTGAGAAAAGAATAGGAGAAGAGGAGGGAGATGTTTACAATTTTATTTTGTTTGTTCTGCACTATTAGTATTAGTATTATTATTATTCAGTTTTTACTCTGCTATATTAGTGGTTGTTGTTATTGTTTCCACAGTTATAGTAATTATTCTGTTTAATTTACACTCGTGCTGTAATGTATTTATATTTCTGCGTGCACACTTTGGCAATATTTACAAGTGTATTTCATGCCAATAACGCATTTTGAATTTGGAAGGGCGGGAGAGAAAGAAGGAGGTGATGTATAGAGAGAGAGAGAGAGAGAGAGAGTACCAATTGTATGTGTTGTAGATGTGGAATTTGATTTATTTCTTCTGTACGTTTATTGTAGTTAAATTTGTTACTGCCTATTTGTTATGTTTGTTATGTCAGTGTATGTCTTGAGAGAGAGAGAAAAGGGGGATAGGGAGAAAGATGGTGGGAGAGACTGGGAAAGAGAGGGTGGGGGGGGGGGGTCCTGTGTTCCTTTCATCTCCGGGCGAGCAGGCCTCCACACAGACCCCCTCCTTTAATCTCAGTCTGAAGTGTTTATTTCCTCAGAGGAGCTGCTCTACAGACAGGCCCTCAGGCCACTGACTCGCGGGCCAAATCAAATGGAGCCCGAAAGGCCCCAGAAGTAGCAAGCGTCTCGCTCTCCATCACATAAATATAGTGTATTTATGTGTGTGTGTGTGTGAGGCGTTTGGGGGGGTGACGTCATTACCATAGACATTCTTTGGCTATAAATATGTGATTCATTTTAAATGGTACCCTAATGTTGCCATTATGTTAATTATTAGGGATGTTAGATGTCTTTCTAGCTAGATTTCTAATTCATACACATCACGTAGCTAATGCAAAACACGTAAGGTTTCTGCAAATACAAATACAGTGTGTATGAAAATCCCAGGAGATCAGCAGTTTCTGAGATATCAAACCACCCTGTCTGACACCAACAATCATTCCACAGTCAAAGTCACTTAGATCACATTTTTTCCCCATTCTGATGGTTGATGTGAACATTAACTGAAGGTCCTGACCCGTATCTACATGATTGTGCATTGCATACATTCAAGGTTTCTGCAAGTGCAATACATAATGTTCCTTCACCGTACAAAATAGGCTACGTAATGTAGCACCTTGCCTGCTTTCACAATGTAAAGGCTAAATATGTAGCATACTGGCGACTCACTGAATAGTCATCCCTGCACAGTGCATTAAATGCATGTCAAGACCTTATAAGGTTCTAACTGACATTTTTGTCAAAACATGAATTTGTGTCATGTTTGTATCTTTGTAGCTCAATATCTCAAAACCGCTCTGTTATACATTCTCATACATTCTTGGCACTGTGAAATACATTTGTGTATGTCTGGTATGTGTTTGCAGTTTGTGTGTGTTTGTACATGTGGAGAATGTGCGTGTATATGTTTGTACATGCATATGGGAAGTGCCTGTGTGCATGTATGTATGTTACCGGGCATATGGAGTGTGAGAGTGTGAGAGTGAGTGAGTGAAGTGAGTGAAGTGAGTGAGTGACATATGGGAAGTGCCTGTGCGCACGTATGTATGTTACCGGGCATGTGGAGTGTGTGTATGTCTGTAATACACATATGGGAAGTGTGTGCGCACATATGTATATGTTTTTCATGTGCATGTGGAACAAGTGTATGTTTGTAATGTGTGTGGAACGTGTGCGTGTGTATGTATGTGTGCATTGCGCGTATGGAAAGTGGTGTGCCCCCATGTGTGCATGTTTTCAGCGCGCGTACGGAAAGTGTGTTTGTGCGCGCGCGTGTGTCAGCACGCGTTCAGCCTCCCCAGGAAGCGCGTGGGGTCGGGGCACTTTGTTATTCTTGCCGGGTGGAGATCTGTGCATGGGCCGAGGCTGCCAGATCAAAGCCGCCACGCGTTTGATACCGACCGCCACGCGAAAGAAATACCACCCTCACCTCTCCCTCGGCCTTCATATACATTTCTTGTGAAGTGCTAATGGTAAAACGGGCCACGCTGTGCTCCTGCGCTCTCCCTGAGCCGTATCCCTCCACCCAGCGCCGTAAAAAGAGAACAGCTTTTTACGGGTTGCCGGCTTATTACAAATGCAACTTGACACTCCGGTTGAAAATGAACATATTTAACTTTTACTGGTTTCCTTTGGCAAAGGTTACCGCTGCGATTAATTTAAATCACTGATCGTAACCTTTGGGAAGGAATTGATTACTGCCATAGTTAGGGCCCGCTGATTTATATATTTATTAATTTTTTACATGAGGCGAATTCGATTAATTCCTTATCGCGGTTGTAATTGACCAAAGGCCCGGCGTTGATGTGGTATTTAGCGATATCGCCGGCCTGTCCTGAAGTGGTTTGACACTCCGACGGGAGAGGGGTCCGCGTGTAATAATAGTGGTGAGTTATAGCGTGTCGTTGGCGGTACTGTATAGATAACGGGACGGCGCGCTAGGCTAGCCGCTGAATGGGAGGCCGTTAGTTACTGTAGCTAGTGAAGAATGGAGCCGCTCGGTTGCCTTAGCGCTGCGGGATGACCAAGCCGCACGGGAAACATCTGGCCCGGCCGATAACGCGGTGCACTGTGGGTAATGGCCTGGCTGCAGTATCTTCACGATCGAGACCTGTTCTAAATCCCAATAGGGAAATGTCAGTGGCCGGGGCCCATATGCTCTATATATTCATAGCGTTGTGAGTACGTGAGTTGAATCTGTGGGGTGAAGGAACCATGAAACGTGGTGAGGAGCAGGTGGTGGGTTTTCTCGTGCAGGTTCCAGGTCTGTGGTGTCCTCCTCCTGTAGGCTTGACTGACGTGAACCTCTCCATTTCTTCTTAAAGGTGGATTCAACCAGAAAACAGATGCGCCACATAGATCTGGTTTGTGGTTTAACTGTGTGCTTGTCGCACCCTATTCGCTTGTCCCAAACCTGGTTTCCCCATCTAGAGAAAGCCTAGGGAGGGTGCTTCTAATCCGGAAGGAAAAGGCGTGGGGAAATATGTATCCATCCATCCATCCATCCATATGTTTGAGTGTACACATCTTCAACGGGAGAGCTCTGAGCACAGTACCGTCCAATGAGAACCCCTCTTACCCCTGACTTCCTGTCACAGCTGCTGATACTGTTCTGCGTTTTTGTTCGTCCTGGACGAAAATGTTATTTACAGTACGTTTCGTTCAATTTATGGCTCGTGCCAGCAACCAACCCTAAAGGGACTTTCCCTTCGCTGGCCGCATTGCACCGTTGTTCCAGCACTCTGTTTTTCTTGTTGATGAAAGGATATCGTGGGAAGCTAATGTATTGTGAAAAGCCAGACGTATTTGTCCACGTACCTTCTCCTGTAGGAAGAGGGGGAAAAAAATATCCCTGGAAGACAATCATAACAAGGTCTTTCGGTTACTTCCTTATCAAGCTTTCATGGTGTGATTTCAATCACGATTTATAAGCCCAGTCAGTTTTTTGGAGATTATATTTTATGCCGGCCACAGTGTTATTGTACCCTAGAGCAGCGGCGGAATATGTCTGGAATTGAAAAAGGTGAACAATGGCAGGCACTGCTTTTTAGACATCGCCGTACTCCTGTCCTGCAGTTTGGCTGGGGGAGAAGTGTGCTGGAATCGGTGGGAAGACAACATCCTTATTTTTATTCGACCCAGATAATATTGTTGTTCCAGAATAGAGTTGCTGCTCCATGTTTGGAATTCACTCATAGCCTTTTTATGGCTCACAGAATGGGGAACATTGTCAGTACCAACCATAATATTCTGCCTTTATATGCAAACTGCAAGGCAAGTCATGTCATAACATAATTTGATGTCATACAATGTAAAAGAGGAAAGGCCAGCACTCACAATATGGATACTTTTATATGTTTTTTAATAGCAGCAGTCATATGTTAAAAACATAAAATGGTCTATATTCTGACTGCAAGCTGTTCCTTTTTTACATTGTATGATGTCTTTTCAAATTTGATGTCATGACAGTTTTGGGCTCTGGTTGTTCCATCCATGTATATTGCATCTCAACAAAAATATTCCAATATAAAAATTTTAAAAAAGCTGTTACTCGCATATGCAAAATATATTTTCTATCCCTGCGCAAAAACACAATTCCCAAACATATGTGGTGGAGTGTCAAAATGTCACGACGCGTTACAACTGCACTCTCCCGAGAATGTTTCACAGAAACTAAATAAGGCATCTCAAAATAATGCTGTCTGTGTTTTCCTGTGTTCTTCCTGGAGGCTAGAAAACGAAGAAGGTAATGGGAAACAGAAGGATATGAGCAAGGGGAATTGAAGGAACAAACACAAAATGACCCATGTTTGGAATTTATTGTGTGGCTGTGGAAAGTAGAATCAGACCTGGGTAAAATATTTAATTGTTTTGGATTCTAATACTTTTCTATGCTTTACTGAGCTTGTCTGTGTATTGAAACCTGAAATACTCCGCCCCTGGTCCCCCTGGTTCACTTAACTGCTCCAGGCAAGATCAGTTGAGCGCAGAAAAGTATTTGAATCTAAAACACGTATTTGACACTGGTCTGCTTGTAACTCAAAGGCCGGAGGTTCAATTCCCAGTCTGGTTTGCATCCCGGTCGTGCCAAAGTTTGGCCGGCACTCGAGGGTGTGGCATAATTGTCTTGCCGCGGCAGGGTCTGTAGGATTGTCGCATACAACAGAGCCCTGATCGCCTCTGCTCTACTTTGAGATGATGCGGCTTGTAGAAGGTGTGTCTAGATGTTCTCTAGATCAGTCTCGTGGGCCAGTATATCACACACCTGTTTTCTGAATAGAATCTGGATTGTCTGGAAAGTATTTTTTTTTGGGGGGGGGGGGGGGAGGGGTCTAATCACAAAATGACGTGGATCGGATTGCATATGGAAATCTGACCTGTAGACTAGCATGTCTTTGTGTAAAATGACTGTTAAAATACAACGTGGGGGGTCAAAGTGGTCTTTCACAGTGTGGGGGGTGGACATGGTCTTTCACAGCGTGGGGGGTGGACGTGGTCTTTCACAGCGTGGGGGGTGGACGTGGTCTTTCACAGCGTGGGGGGTCAATGTGGTCTTTCACAGCGTGGGGGGTCAATGTGGTCTTTCACAGCGTGGGGGGTGGACATGGTCTTTCACAGCGTGGGGGGTGGACATGGTCTTTCAGAGCGTGGGGGGTGGACATGGTCTTTCACAGCGTGGGGGGTCAATGTGGTCTTTCAGAGCGTGGGGGGTCCACGTGATCTTTCAGAGTTTGGGGGGTTCACGTCTTTCAAGCTGCCAACCTCGTCTTTTGTAATACTCATATTTGTGGATGAGATAAATGCCTGGTTCTGTTAAATTAGGACATTCACTTGCGTGCAAAAATGCGCTCCCCCCCGTGCACATCTTTCTTCTTAAGAGAAAGGAATATGATTTTTCATTAGCGAGAGGCACAGCGGTTACCTGAAAGAGCTTTACTGTCTGAGCAGAAGCAGATGGAGGGAGGAATAAGGAATGTTTCACAATTACGAGGAAGGGCGCTTGATTAAATTTGTCACTCTTGCGAGAGTTTTGAAGACCCCGTGGTCTGGCCCTGTGTAGACACCTCTCCTGCCAGCTCACCTTATTGTCCATAACGACCCCACTAGCTGCTGTGGACAGCTTTTCCCAACCATTCACTGTTAATTTCTGAGCTTTCAGATTTTAAGACGAGCGGAAACTGAGCTTAGAGCAGCACCAGCTTCCACGATATGCCGTATACGCCAGTGAAACTGATCTTTTGGGGAGTTTATGGAGGGCGGGCAGCCTGATGTTAAATGAGGAGGGGGAAGCAGAGCCGTAGCCTATGGCTCTGGGGGGAGAATACTGGCCGCTGTGAGGAAGGATATTGATTGGAGGGGAACGGAAAATTGACAGGCATTTTATCTAAATGCTAAGTATTCCAATTTTCTAGTTTCTTTTGGAATATGTACTTCAAGACATGTTTGTATGGTGAAGAAGAATTGATGAAATTGAGGAATTTTAATTGTTTTTAAGAACAGACAGTCCCTCTTGTGTTGTCACTTTTTTATACAATTTACACTTTTTCATGCAAATCTCCCAGACTACAGTGCATTAGAAATGGGTATTTGTTTAATGTCTACATGGATACAGTTGGATACATGCTAATGTTGCTAAAGCATGTGGAATATTGTGCTGGATGCATGCATGTGGGTAAAGCTATAGGTTATTTGATATAGGTGACGCATAGTGTATGTCCAGGCTCCATACACTGTATTTTAGCTGACTGCCTTCCAGAGACACACTAAACACAGCTGCGTTGTTTGGTTGGGCTGTAATGGCAGCACCTCTCTTCAGCGCTACAAGTACAAATGATCCTGGAGCCCACACCCATACATCTCCTCACCTCTGCTACAGACTGGGGCGTGATCCCTGGCCGCCCGGGCCTGCGAGCCTATATTTAGACCTGGGGCGCCCCGCACCACCTCCGCGGGTTACCATGGCAGCGGCGAAGGAAGGTGGAGAAGTGAAAGATTAGGAAAGGATAGTCCAGCCCCAATCCCGCCCGACACCTCCCACCTCCCCCTCCCAAGCACCGAGCACCGAAAGGGGGGTTAGGGGGTGGGAGGGGGTGAGAGGGGGTTGGTGGACAAGCGTCGATAGTGGGGGAAATCTAATTTGCGGCAGTGTTTTTTTAAGTTTTTTTTTGGCTTGGGGCCTTTCTTCCAAGCCTTCCAGACGGCATATCTCAAACAATCCGCAGCCTTTCAGCTTGGCTCCATGGAAATGGTGAGGATCGGGAAGAACCTTTCCTTCCTTCCGCGGCGTGGAGAAGGGAGAGCGTGGGTGCACTCGGAAAAAAAGAAAAGAAAACTCGCTTCTACATGTCTGACATTAAAAGTCAGGAGGTACCAGAACTAAAGGCGTTAATTAAGACCTTGAAGCAGAGAGCTGGGTGAATGGAAGTGTGTGTGCTTCGAGTAAGGACTAACGCAGATCCCCCCCACCCTCCTCACCAGGCTATGCAGCGAGGTTGACGTGTCGTCGGTTTCTCTGTGGGCTTTGTTGACACAGGGAGCCTCTGTGAGGCTGGCCCGCATGAATGTACCAGGTGAGGTGTAGTCAGAAGGACTGAAGGTTTTACTTCAGAAAAAGCTCGGAAATCGATATCGAATGATGAAGTGAGGTACTTTGCGGTAAAGCTTCCTCTGCCCCTCATGGTTTCCGTGACTGAGAACTGAGGGTGTTCATTGTTGGGGATGTGTGTGTTTCCCACTTTCTGAGTGTGTCTGTGCTGCATCGCGCCTCTTTGTGGGGGAAACTCACTTTCCCACAGTGCCTTTCCCTTCGAAAGCTGCAGGCTGTCACAGCCATCACTTTACTCTCCTGTTTAATAACAGACATTTTCCCAAAGCCTTGTGACTTTTTCCCCCCAATAAATTTAATTTGGAGCTTGTAAACATTGAATGCTAACTGTAGGATAAACTGCAATTGGACTGCTAGACTACTGCTTCCATGACTACCTGAGTGCAGCTTGCAACGGATAAAACTCCCTGCTCAAGCAACGCATCTTTTCCTTCTGCGTGTAGTTCCGTATTTGCTGAAGTCACAGAGTATAACTTTGTTGTGCAAGGTTACATCTTTGAAATTCCACCTTCATTTGGCTTGACCTGGTTTTTAATGCATCCAGCAAACACAATGGGGAGATGGATAGCGTGCTATAATTCACTGTGAAGATTTATAGCTCTCCATTACAGTATCTGCTTAGGACAATACCTACCATGAACATGCAGTTATTAAAGACCAAAGAATTAATTACGTATCATAAAAAATGGCGACTTGCTGTCAAGGTGCTCGGGAAAATTTCATTAAGGCAAGCATGCGCTAGGCCCTGCACACAAAGCTAGATTATGTAGGTTACATATTTGCAATAATGAAATGTGTCAGTCAACGCTTTTCTTTCTTTCTTTTCTTTTTTTTATGACTGAATCTGTTGTGGCCATCTCTCGGCCGAAAATGTTCCGGGGGCATCCGTGGGCCCAGCATGTTCAGGGATGCGCAGTGCAAGCCTCCCTGAGCAACGAGGCCCTGTTTGAAGAGCGACGAAAACTTTGTTGTCTCTTAAATTCCACTTTCATTTGGCTTGACCTGCTTTTTAAGGCTTCCGGCGAACGCAATAAACACAATAAAGCCGTCGAAGTCGTCAGGCGAACGAGGTCCGAATTATGTCCTCGATTCCTAGCCCTGTCCAGAGGTAACAAGGGCCCTGGTAATAGGAGGGAGTCGTCTGACATTTCACCCTCTATCCAGCAGCACTAAATGTCACTTCAAGTCGCTGGGAGATTTGCGCTTGGCTGGACGGCCTCTCGCCGCATATGTCATGTCGCTTCAGTGGGACGGGTTTGATTCGAAGGCCAGGCCCTCGCTCCAGGTCGGCCCCCCGCCTCGCCGGGGATCGGTTAACGCGCCCCCCGAAACGCGGCCTGCCGTTCCCCTCGCCCCTCTGCCCCGCCCCGCAGGGATAGACGGGTCCCGCTCCAGAGGACAGGAGCAGAGGGTGAGAGGATTTTAGGTGCCGCAGGACCGGTAAATAAGATGGAGGGGTGAAGTGCCGTGTTTTCCGTGCAGAGGAGCTGAGGGCTGCACGATGTGAGGAAAATATGCAATATCCGAAAACATAATATTGACATAATAAGGACAATATGACTTGTGATATATATTGAAGTGTACACAGTTCTAATTCGGCTTTAGGTACACTGCTAGCCTAGACCCCAGACTATTAATAGCCTATGCCCACTGAATAAAAATAAATAAATACACTATTTCCAACATGCTTTTATTGAACACATTGCACCTGAACAGCCAATCAATTTAACAGAACATCAATTTAAAGAAGTACTTGTTATTGTAGTTCAAGCTGTCCTTTGAGATGTGTTTATTGTGCATGTTCATATTGCGATGACGATATATATACGATATACACTCAATATGCACAAAGACTTAAGTCTTGATAGTCTTTTGTCTTTCGCACCATTCTTTGCAAACTCCAGAGACTGCTGTGTGTGAAAGTCCCTGGAGGTCAGCAGTATTTGAGATAATCAAACAAATCTGTCTGGCACCAACAATCATTGCTTGCACAAAGTCACTTGAATCACATTTCTTCTGAAAACCAGCTTGAACCTTTTGACCATGTCTGCATGCTTTTATGCACTTAGTTGCTGCCACATAATGGGCTGATTAAATACCTGCATTAACACGCTGGTGTACAGGTCTACCTAATAAAGAGCTCGCTGAGAGTATATCACGTAGCCCCAGTGCTCGGAGCCCGGCGCTGGGTGAAAGCAGGCGGGCGGATCGGCCCCTGACTCGCAGGGAGCCTGAGGTGCTGTTGATGATGCCTCCGCTGTTATCAGGGTTCAGTAGAGCTTTATTCACGCCCTGCTGTGGCGGCGTTACACTTACCGCCGTTCCTCAACTGCACATAAACAACACTAATGGGCTCATAGTGCATTCTGGGAAAATGGCTGTCGCGAGCAAATCGTCAGAGGTCACTAATTCACGGGGGTTCGGCGGAATTGCTCCAATTTCTCGCCAACAGCAGGTGTAATGGGCATTGCTGAGGAGCGTTAATTTGACTGGCTTTATACATTGTCGTTTAGAAAGTAAAGCAAATCTTAAATTCTGCGAATGTGAGTCCCATGAAGAAACCAACTTTGGAAAACCTTTTTTTTTTTTCTTCCCCAAGAAGGATAATGGCTTTGGAAAGTTTGACAAGAAAACAAGATGCAATGATTGCGTCAGGAAAATGGCCGTCACTGAGGTATGCCAAAGACTGAAGTTCTCATACCGTAGAAAGGAATATTTCTTAATATGTGTAGGTTTTTTCCTTTTAATTTAAATCCCAGCTCTATCCGTGTTCTGCTTTGCGGGGAGATCTGCAGGCGCTCCTTCGGTAGTACGAGCCGGGCTGTAATATCGCAGTGAGTGACAGCTCCCTGACATATGACGGGCTGGAGTGCTGGCCGTGTCTCTAACAGGAGTCAAGCACCCCCATGCAGCATTAATCCATTTGCCAACTTTAATTTCACAGACTATTCATCCTGTTTAAACAGCACCTTCTCCATATTAAATATTAATGGCCGCCGGGGGCAAGCGGGGGGCCGTTATTGGCAGGTAGGGAAGGCCCGGACACAGCCGGGCTGATTGAAGCCGCAGGGGTCCTCCAGGATGCACGGGGAGCTTTTAGCGGGCGTCGGCGCTGTTCGCTAGCAACAGGGAGGCCTGGGCTACAGCCGGTTTGTCCAACCCCTGACATCTCGCGTTGCGGCATCTCTGCCGTATTCACGCTCCAACACCTTCCACTTGCCATTATTTGCAAGTAGCCCGAACCGCAAGCATTTTTTGTAGGGTGGGGAGAAGGGGGGCCCCCCAGGGTTTCCGATCAATAATTTAGCAGAGCGACATGTTTTCTGCATTTCGGTCCTCCTGTTGTTGTTTTGGTCAGGTGCGGTATGGGAGCCGTTGCCCGTAGCAGACAGTGTAATGCGTCTCGAAAGCTTTTGTGCGGAAGGCCAACATCCCTGGATTAGAATAATAAACTGAAGTCCTGGAAGAACAAACACACTCACTCTAGTTCAAGCCGGGAGGGGGAAATATCTATAATATGATGATGAAGAATATATTCATACATTTCCTTTGATAGTAGCCATTTCCAGGTCTTTAAACAAAGCATTTGTTGGAGTTGTGGAAGACAACTCATGGGCGTGATCACGTTAATCGATATAATAGTGTCTAACGCTGTTGAATTTTTGCTGTTGAATTTCCTGTTTCGCTGAAGTCTGTAAACAAGTCCAGCCTATTAAAAGGAGCAGAATTGGGTCACTGGTCTAAAAACAGCCCTTGTTACTGCTGATGGAGAGCTAAGCAGGGGGGGCGCGGGGGCAGGGCACAAGTCTTTGACAGTTAATATTAAGCATTAACACATCAATGAGTTCTTAATGGAAAATCATTTACATATGAAATTTCTCCTCAGCATCGCAGTGCAGAGATGCGGACCCCTGCCTCGCCCCATGCCCTTCAGTAACGCGGAGACCTATTTACCCAGGCTTGCCGGAGCGTGCATAACCGCCATTCGCCCTCCAGTCCGAGGGTCCGCTGACAGGAGGTGAAGGGGACTCCGTCGCGCCGACAGACATTCCGCGTTGCGTGCACCCCCTACCACCCCCCCCCCCACCCCCCTCCCCCCCTTCCATCGGCCCGACCGGGGGAGGCGTTAATCACCTGCGCGTTTCCACTTCTCGCCCGATGTCACGCCTGACATTCACCTTCGGGCTCCAGTGTCGAACGCTCCTCGTTCGCCTGCCACCAGTCGACGCGGCGCGACCTAATTCGCAACTTCTGAAAAGCGTTTATTCGGAGCCCTCTACCAAGTTCGGGAAACCTGTTTGTCTTCAAAGCTGTCGTGACCACTGGACAAAGTGTTATCGCATGTGTCTCTGTGGTTTTTTTTTTGGGGGGTTTTTTTGTAAGGTTGGTAAGGCTCTCATTCTGTGGTAAAACTATGTACAGAACAGACAATGGGTGGACACTTAGCTAGACTAGCTGAAAGGGTCTTGGGTTTTTTTCTTTTGATGTGGTAAACAAGACAACCTCCCAGAAGCCTGGCATGGATCAATAACCAGTGGGAGAATTGTCCTTATTGCTTTAGATCAGCTTAAATGGAAAGCAGCCCTTTTTAACAAACCAAAGCTTTGGAATCTCAGACATCCCAGTAATTGCATTGATAAGGGTCTGAATGCCAGCAAATCTTAATTAAAATAAGTAAAGGTGCATGTTGGTGCCTAATGAACATTTAGCAGCTATGCTATGCAGTCTTTAGAGATGGATTGTCAATATTTTCACGGCCATTAACCCTAGGACCTAATCTCATGATGTTGTTTTAAAGTGATTTATTTTTTTAAAAGAGGTGTTCATACGAAGACCACTGTCCAAGCAAAATATCGGTCTTGCTGATGGAAGGAAGGGTTTTCACATTTATGATCTGCTGTAGCCATCAGATATGGGCTTTCTGTTTGGGGAGGGTGGAGCACACAACCATAGCTTGTGTGCCAATGACTTTTCCATGACTGGGGTGGTCTGCCTCGCCCATGCTGTTAGGCCCGGTCTGTTTCACTTGCAAGGTCACGGGTAAATTTAGCATGTTATTTAATGCCGCAAGAGAGCTTCAAAACCAGCCAGTGGAGTGATTGGGCAGAAGGGCACAGGTTTCAAAGAGAGGAGACGATAAGCATGTTACTGTGTACAGGATAAATTATGTAGTCAAGGGATAAACTCATGATAAACAGCACTTACTTTTGTTATGGAAACTATACCACGCCATTCAGAAGACCTTTTTACACTGTTGTTATTTGTGGTCATTAGGAAACCGACAGTGAAACCGTATACCTACACCAGTGTATACTGGATTTTATGTACACAAGCTAGCCTTGTGGAAAAAACATAATCTTCAAAATGTAACCACAATAGCATGTCAATTATATGATGGAGGCTTTCGGATATGCTTGGAAGAGGGCTTTTAATTGGTGTTCTGCACTTCTTCCAGGACCATGTTGTCAAATAGTGAAGGATGTCTGTTGCGATTGTTGCAGCAGTTTAACCAGTGAGAATGAATAACTAGGAGCATCTGATCCTCTGATACAGGCAGTATACTCAGTGCAGTTCATATTACATGTACTATGTTCACCATTCTCATAAACGGTAACGGATAGATACATTTTCGTCCCCGAGCATACCTGAATCCGGTTTTGAAAGTGGGTTACAGGAGCAATATTTAGGACCGAATGTGATCCACGTACCGTGATTCATTTCGATTATATAAGGATTTTTTTTTCTTTTTGCTAATCCCGTCTTTATAAAGTCTGGAAATGCAGAGGCGCTGTTGATCAACATTTGCTGTCATTAAATTTCCAAATGGGCTTGTTAATTACAGCAATTAAACTGTGTGTGATAATTATTATGACTTTGCTTACAGCTGTGAATTAAAGATTAGTGGAGTAGGGGAAAGTCGATTTTTCGGTGTATGTTATTATACATACAGCACAGTGAGCGCTCATGGTTTTTTTTTGTAGAGAGAAGTGATCCAGCTCCCAGTGCCTTCACTTCTCTTGGCGTGTAAATGTTGGAAACCTTTGCTGGGCTTGCTGATAAATTAGCGTTATTATTTGGACCAAGTTGGTACAGTTCCTCAAACTGCTCTGTGGGCTCTTTCTGTCAACTGTCAGGGGCTTCAATGTTTATAGATTTTCTGATAAAAGCAGCTTCAAGAAAATGACACTGACAGGTAATTAAATTTGTGTGAAACGGCGGCTAATTAGCGCGCTCTAATCACAGCACACTTTTCATTAGTCACATGGTGTTCAGACAAACAATACAATTAATCTGGATGGGTTTTCAAAATTTCTGAAATTGCTTAAATCTCAAAGAATACCTCCCGTTCTTTTCAGAACACGCACTATTGCATGTCAACATTGCAACATGTTTTTTTCCTCTTGGACGGATATTACACTCTGCAATCCGTCATACGCCGATTGAGAAAGACTAACAACGAACACATAAATGAACGTGGTGACGTTGTGTGATGATGTACAGATGGATTCCCAGATTTGAATCCGCCATGTGTCTGCTCCCGTCGTGAGAAGCGCACGTAGCTTTTAATTTAGTTTAGTAAGAAGAGCCAATTACTGCAAGATCTACAACCGTGGGTTCAGGCATTCAAACCTCAATCGAAATTACCGGAGGTCTAATTAGTCCAGGGAAACTGGCCAATGTCGATCTTCTTAAAATACTCGAATGAAAACGATGTGTCCTTAAGCACAGCATGGGGGGGAAAGGCAGAGCACCTTTTCCGGAAGCTTCCACATGATTTCTAAAATTGCATACATTTAAAAAAACGTAATTTCTTCATCTATTTTTATTCCTTCACACCATTCCCAGTCTGCCCTCCAACCCTCCCGTCTCAGAAAGTGGATCTGGCGAGAGGCCTGTAAGGGGAGCAAACTTCTCAGAATGTCAGACAGGCTACAGAGTTTTTTCACTGGCAGCCGGGATGCTTATTCCTGCGTTTCATTTTCTCCTTCCTGCCAGTTGAGCGGAGTGGCAGAAAAACATTTAAAGCCCCGGCAACCCTGCGATCCACTTAGCCAGGGGAAAGGCGCGCTTGAGAAGAAGTGAGGATTCGCGCTGCCTTCCTCGGACAGTCCGCCTGCATTCGAGAACCTGCGCAGGCGGGGTAGGGCGGCGGGCGCCCGGCTTTGTCGGCAAGCCGAACGTCTCATTACCGGAACGCTGGCTTTATTGACTCGCGGTTTTATTCCTTCCCGGCCGAGTGCTGAAATGGAGGCGAGTAGCCCGAGCTGTTGTCCTTCAACCTCATCAGCAGTGCGACGGTGTGCTAATGCTTCCGAGAGTTAGGCCTGCTTTAAATGGCTACCCGTCTCACCTCGGATGGTTTTCCCCTTTGTAATTGGATCTTGTTATTACTTTCCTTGATCATTGTGGCTGGAGGATTAATGGAATGGCCCCCGGATTGAGAGAGCCGCAGTTGCAGTGAGCGGTTTCAATTAAAATGTTCCCTTTGCCCGGGGTGCAGAATAAGGAATTTTTCTCAGGTTTCTGCAGACCTGATTGAGAGGTGTCCCACCCCCCTCCCCTACCCTATTCCCACTTTCCCGTCTGCACTCTTATCACGGCAATTTGAACCAGAGCTGTAGATGTCACAGCCCACGAGCAGGCCGGACAGGTTTTCCGCTACCATCCCGTGCTCCGGTCTGGAGAATATTACATTTTTTTCCACCAAAGAATGAGCTTCCATAATTCATGGCACGGAGGGCCTTGTGATAGAAATCACACTTTCAGGTCCTCTCTCCTGATCGCGCTCTGTGTCGGCCCCGGGTCCGGCCCCTCTCGCCCCCGTCTGGAAAGCCCCTCCATCCATCTTCCCGCGGGTTTGCCAAGGGTCTTTTCATCCCGCGGAGAGAGGCAGAGGGAGGGGGCGCCGCTCTCTGAAAGCCCTCTAATAGACCCCATTGTCCAGGCCGAGCAGCCGGCAGCTGCTGCATTGTGCGCTCGTCTTATTTGCTTCTTAGCGCGCAGAAAGGAACTTGCTCCAGGTAGTGAATAGTCAAGGATAGGGCTCATTTCTCTTCTGTGCCGCACTCTGTACCAGAGGCAAGTGGTGTGGGGTGAGGGTGGGGGGTGGGGGAGGAGGCTGTTGTGTGCTCCTATAATGCTCCTCTGAAAAATGGCGATAAACTGCTTGAAGGTGCCCATCGGCTGCAGAACCAACCCCCCCCCCCCCCCAGCCAGGTAAAGGAAGAATGAAACTCCATTAAGACTCTAACTTCTCACCTCCGATGCAATTCAGAGAGCGGGCATGAAGATTGGAAGCCTTTCAGCGGCACAGATCTGAACATGTCCTTTCAAGAGAGTCAGGAGTCCAACTGTGTGGACGGTTTCGTATCTTTCTACCTTGAGAAGCTTCGGTACGCGCAAGGGATGGTAGGGGCCGGAGTTATTCCACTCTAGTGCAAAATAAGATGAGACGACATATTTTTATTTATTTATTTTTTATTAATTTGTTTCTTATTTTTCCCATTTTCTCCCAGTTTCGCCAATTTTGCCCTATTTATCCAAACCCCCGGTCCTCCGAGTGTAACTGCAACGAATTGATGCCTGCATCAAGGTCCATTACTTTAGCCGTGTGCAACCTGTATTAGTCATTTCATTGACTGTGATGCAAAGAAGTCTTTCCCAAGGAGTTTCAAATGGCCTGAATGGGACAGGACTAGTGTGGAGTTCATCTCCTGAAAGATCAATCAAGCACAGAAAAGTATTTGAATCTGAAACGATTGCATATTGACCCAGGTCTGGTTGTGGTGAGGCGGGCTCATCAGTTTGTAGAGTCAGGAATGCTCTTGCAGGACCCACTGGCCTCGGCCTCGCCTGATTTAATGGAGGCGTGCATACGCACTATCAATCCAGTCATGCTCATGTCTACAGTTCCACATATGCAGTAGGGTCCAAAAGTCTGAGACCATATTGAGTTATTTTTCAAACTTTCACAGAAAGTTATAGGATTTTTTAGGAAAATCTTTAAACAAATGAATGTTACTTTAAAGCTATGCAAGAACTACTACTGAAGACTAAAGAAGAGCAAGGAGTGCTGCACAATCCACAATCACCTGACCTCAACCCCATTGAACAGGCACTTGAAGAGTGACAAAAGCCAAGCATTCAGTGACATCACAAGATGCCTTTTGGAACATTGTCAAATAATTCTGGGATGGCGTGGATCATCAAGTTTTGCGCACATTTGTGGAGTCCAAGTGCATGTTGCCATTAAAGCTGGGGGACATACCAAATACCAAGAAATTCATGTTAAATAGGTGCTCAGGCGCTATGTCAATCAAAAGCTATATTCACCATCCTCATTTGCTCATCATATCATCCAAGCCATTCCACGTAATGAATGACAAAGTATTCCTACAGACGTGTTGTTTTCCATGTCTGTGACACAGGTAGAATCGCTGCACGATTGTAGTAGACTACAGTAGGCTGTTAATTATAGTGAGTGCAAAGTCCGCTTGTCTCAAAGGTTTAAATCTTTACTTAATTATCGTTTATAGGGCGGCGTGCTTTTTTAGCCCAAAGACTGACAGCTGCGACACCGCCTGCTCCCCGGCATAACAGAATGATTTACTCTTTCATTTCCTTCAGTATTATTTGATAGCAAATTGAACAGGAAATGGAGGCAATTACCTCTCCTTGGATGTTTGACTGGGTCACTGCAGTACATTATATATCACTAAGTGTATTATAACTCCAGTCAGTCATGACTAATACAGGGAGCTTTTTTCACTCGTAGGAACTGGGTTTTATTCACTGGAAATGTACAGACAGCAGCCATTACGGAAACAGGGGCTTTTCTTAGCTGCAGGTTTTGTTCCCAAGGTTGATACGCTTCTGCTGAAGTGAACGTGGGCTGCGGTCATGTGATTAGTGTTCTTAGTGTCTGACCTTTTAATTGAAGCGTTGCCTCGCCGGAGCGACACGGGGAAATGGCGTGTTCCTGATAGCGAGTGTTCGAGGAAGACGGTCTCGGGTATAAAAGCGTGTGCACAGAAGACCAATGCGGAAGCTGCCCTTGCCCTTAAATATGGAGTGGGCTCCCATTGCTGTCGGATAATCCAACCAAATGAAGCCTGCGGGGTGCCAATGGTTTAATGCTGGCGACTGAAAGCTCCCATGCGTGACTACTGACACGGGTCAAGTAAAGACTTCCTTTTGAGATGGCACACTCACTGGTGAGATGGAGTTGAGTTTGGGAGACCAGCCTACTCAAGCTGAGTGGAGGTCATTCCAGTTCAATTCAGTCAGTTTAGGAATTCAATTGAAATGTAATTAATTGACAAAAAAATCTCAAACAGGCCTTTCTGTGTTGTCCTTCACCCCCCCCCCCCCCATGTTTATTCCTCTGCACTCTGCCCAGCGGCTTTCTTTGCCTCACTCTTTACGCTGACTGAGAATCCATCTCAAAAAAATGTCACTGCCACATTTTCATTTGATTTGGCACAACAGAAACGGTCTTTCCAATCACAATTGATTGTGTTTATAGTTGATTGATGGACGTCAGCTTGTGACTGGTGGTGGGAGGCACCTAGTTTGGGCTGCAGTTGCATGAAATACCAGGCACTGGCTGTTTTCAGAGCCATAGCTGCTTTGGGCTTGAACACTGCTGGACATGTTTTAACCAACCCAGAATAAGATGTTCTTCCAGGCAAAACATTGATTTCATGTGCGTACGAGAAACCATTTTAAAGGGCACAATTTCACCATCTGACTCTTTGGATGCCCTCTCCAAGTGAACTTGGTCCTACCACAAATGATTTTATATGATTTCTCCCTGATGGTAGACATTTTGAGTGCCAAATAAACAGCTAAAAGTAGAAATCTGAGATGACTTTATATGGGCTGTATTTTTTAACATTCTCGGATGTCATATGGTTGACCCTGGGAGTTGACCCATGAGACTATTATTTTAAATCTTGTTTTTTTTCAGGTAATGACAGTCTTGGCTATCTACCTTGCAGTCTTAAGGAGAAGCCAGATGGCTTGTATTTGAGTTTAGAATTGAGCATTGTGTGCGTAGTACTACTGCGTCAGGGCAAGAGGAATACTGCTTCACTCATACGCAACTGCCAGACCCCACCCTGTTCCACTTGCCCGGGGGCCATTTCAATTCTCCACCTCTCTCTCTGGTCAGCACACCTGTGATGCTGGTTAAAGACCTCACCTCAGCAGCACTTTCACAGGTCCCAACACACAGAGAGAGTTCATTTGGTTAAACTGTTTCTGTATTCATAGCCTGTTGTTCAATGCGCTTGTTTGTACAACCACTTTAATGCTCATTACGGTAATTTTGTTCTTCTTTGTATAACGTGATTTAATGTTTGTATTGAGTCACAAAATCCTCTAATCTCACCATCATAACAATACTTTGATTTGATTTAAAGACTGAATTGTTATACGCTGTAGATTAACTTGGCTCTAAATGTAACCTACATTTTCATTCATTTACAAACGTGCAATCATTCAATCTATTTTTGTTCTTATTTAGTATCTAGCATGTATATTGACATTTCAGTTTCAACGGATTTACAATTCCAAAACTCTTAACTGGTCTTCAGGGGAAAAAACGTTGATGGAATCGGAGATAAGTCGCTCCCTTAGTGGTGTTACGAGTTTGATAAAGTTCCTGTTCCTCATTTGACGTCTCTGTAATCCTTGCGGTGTTATCTCTGAAGGATCTCGATTTTTACATGAAAGCCTCTGTGTTTGGGGAGATATGGGTTTGTTGTGTACAAACCGCATTTGTTCTCAGACTTGTTCCTCTCCCAGAGGCGAATGATGCATTTCACATCTGCCTTATCTGGGCTGAAATCAGGTACAAGAGCATTAGCATATGCGGGACGGGACGTTCGGCTACAGCTGGATGTTGACTAGTTGTTGATTGACGCACTAGGGTGGCGTGTGTTGCGACGTCACCTCTATCCTGGTGTTCCTCTCAGACCTGGGTGAAACACGTAATTGTTGAATGTTTTCTACACTTTAATGAGCTATCTGATGTTTTGAGACCTCTGAAATACTCTCAGAAAGTGTAAACTCAGCCTTCTGGTCCTCCTTGGTTGGCTCAGTTGCACCAGGCAAGATCAGTCGAGCACAGGAAAGTATTTGAATACCAAACAATTACATATTTGTACCCGGGTCTGGTTGCAATATTCATTGCACAGTATTCTAATAAACTTCGATGTGAATTGTGAATTCAATGTGAATTTATCTGCAGATTACAGATCGAGGCTACTGTATGTATTGCATTTTGAAATGTTACCCCACTTAAACGGACTGAATTGGAGTGAGTGGGGGTAAATTAATTATATATATCAAATTATATAAAATAATTCTATCAAATATTGTAATAATGCAGCCGAAATGCAAATTTAGCAAAACTGCAGTTTTTGAACACAGTCGTACTGCTGGGCTCCTGCTTCGTGAACCACTGTGACATTGTCATATTCCATTTCTCCTTCATCACATTAAATTGTGTGTGTGTTTCATCTGCCCTTCCATTCTCAACAAAAAATAAATAAAAAATACAGCCACAACCACTGGCCCCATCCATCACTGTGATATATGACATCATTAATCCTTTCTGAGAGTCCTACCCCCACCCCCCACCCCCCACCCCAAGGGCCAATCCGTGGCACTTTTTGTACAGAGACACCTGAGAGCCAGTCACAGGAGGATGTAACGTTTCTGCAACGCTGTCACAACGTCGCCACGTCTCACACCAGATAGTAGAGGCGGTAGACATGCTGAATGCCAGGGAAATGTAGGCAATACTGTGTAGAATATGAAATATCACCGTAACATATTACAGCACAGAATATGTGGTAAGAATAGCTCATAATTGGTCATTACCACTGTTGAAAAAATAGTTAATTACTAAGAAACTAAAACTGAACTGCTAAGAAACACCGTTTCTATTACCGATCGATTAAAGGTATTGGTAGTTATCAGGTTTAGCTAGGATATAGCCTGGGTGTAATTGTATAAATAAGTGGGCAATTCTTACTAATGAAGTAGTTTCTAAAAACATATAATTTACCAGTTTTTTTATGCGAGTGTTAATTGGCTAATTATTTTCTATTTTTACCACTAATTTACCTGGTTAAATACCTAGTATTAGCTGACTGTAAGAAGTTATAATCTACCTATATTGCCAGCCTCCATGGCTTTCCTCCGTGCTTTCCAGCTGCTAAGTTGCTGGCGTAGAGCAGGAGTGCCACTCTGCTTCTTGCTGCTTGTGCCAGGCAGGCGTCAGGCATCCCATTGGCCAAAGGAGGAGTTGGAGTGAGGGCTCATGGGACTGCCAGCCTCCACTGGCCCCAACACCTCTCAGGATTCCACTCCTGACCTGAACTAAGAACCGGGGTCTCTCTGACCACCTGCAAGGCCCTGACTCTTTAGAGTGGTGAGGAATGAATGTTGGAGCCAGGCATAATAGCAACGTGGTAATAACAGTCTGTGTGTAGAGCGTGGTTTCTTGTCAGCGCCGCAGTGAATGTTAAAGGTGTGGGTTTAATAATGTGTGCGAGACTTAACTTGTACCTTATTTAAAGGATTCTGTGTTCATATACTGTAGCTCTCTCTCTCTCTCTCTCTCTCTCTCTGTGTGTGTGTGTGTGTGTGTGTGTGCGTGTGTGTGTGTGTGTGTGTGTGTGTGTGTGTGTGTGCTGGGGTGACACGCTTCAGCAGTCACACATTACCTCGTCTGTGAGCTGTGCCCCACTGAAAGCAACGCGCATTCCAGAGTCTGGCATGGTAAAACCTCCAAAGTCCATTTATATACTCCTTTTAATCTGCAATTCATTGCTGTGACATGTACATTCCAAATCTTTATAGGAGTTGTCATGCAGATTGTGTGTCAGCGGTGATAATTAGACCCTACAGATTCCTTGCTTCCGCCGACACATTGCAATTAATTTCTGGTATTTTGAAATGGATTGAGATTGAAATATCAAAGCGCGGAAAAACTCGCCGTACAGAGGATGCCTGCGCTTTGTATCAAACCACACTCGTATTTGCGGAGGAAACCGCTGTTTGAATAGTCAGTTATGCTTGTCAGATGGAGTATAAATTCTCTGCGGAGAGCAAATAGGTTTTTAATACATTTGTAGGGTTGTATCGGAGGTGAAAATAGAAAGCGGTTTATTTAGTCGTGCCCTCAGGACGTTGTTTCCGTGTAAGCTCGTCGCACAAGCTGCCATGTTAATATTCCTGCGCACCACAGCGGGACCCATGTATACAGCGGTTTGTAGCGGGGAGTGGAGGGGGGAGTCGAGCCGGGAAAATAGCTTGTTTATGTTTGTTTTTCGGCTGAAATCCGGATGTTTGCTGATGCGAATTGGATTAGGGCTCTCAGGCCTGCTTTACGTCCCGGGGAAATCCGGGGGACGCCCCCAGAGAAGCTTCTGTAATCGGGAGAATGAATCGTCTGTAGAAGCGTCGGGACAGTCGCCGACGGTTACGGAACGCTTATCGGGCAGTTATGCAAGAAAATAATGCGAAGGAAGATTATGTTAAGTTGGGGGTGCAGGTTCGCTATAACCACGCCAGTGAGATGGGCGCAGTTTTAGTCCTTATTAGCTTCTTTGTGATCTCTTGCCTTGTATTAGGAGATAATCTTTCCAGAATGGAGATATGAGCCACAGACTATTGTGCTGGGATCAGATTCGGCGTGCTGAGGGTAGGAGTTTTCAGAGAGGGTCGTCAGCGAGCACTGACCTGCGGTCTGTCTGTAATTACCCTGCTTAGCAATAATGGAGCTTGATGCTTATAGAGCGGGGATCAGCAACTCACGGTCTTGGAGGGCTGAGACTTGCTGGTTTTCCATCCTCCCTTTACCTGGGAGTCAGGTGTGAAGACGGTCTGGCCAATCAGGGGCGCTAAATACTCAGGAGAAAAGAAAACCAGGGCTGGATTTGGTTTCAAGAACCAGAGTTGATGATCCCTGCTCCAGCGGGTGCCACTTCTTGCTGCCATCTAGTAAAAGTATTTCAATTAATGCTATTATTTTCCTGAAATAAATTTGTGGGAGGTCTAGTCTTCAGTCTGCAAAGGGTAAACTGAATTTCGATGGGTGATAGTGGATTTATCTTTTACATGATATACTGTATGGAAAGCCAGGCATAAGTCTGCCAGTTAAGTCACAGTTAAGAATGGAAACTAGCTTTGCTTGGCCCCGAAGACGTGCCGTTCGCTTCTGGAACTTTCTACAGCAACACTTCTCCCCTCCGCGCTGGTCACATAACTCTCAGGCCTGAGTTTTGACAGCCCGCTAGATGCCGCGTTTAGTGTTACGGAAAACGGACCCGACAACAATAACAGCTGCGGCGACGATTCGACAGGCCAAAAAACAAACGCAGCCTCGTAAAGTTTGCAGACCGGCGATAGAGATCTCCTGGCATCCCAAACGTGCGGGCTGTAATTGCTCCCGGCATCTGGTCAGGGGAGGAGTTGTGACATTGACTGCACCCAGACAAACTCCCTAACCCTCCTCCACCCCCACCACCCCCGTCACCGGGGCACTGTCTGAGCCTGGTGCTGTTTAGTGTTGTTTTTGAGAGTGGCTTTCTCCAGGAACCGGCGGTGACCCTCCTGCGTTCGTGTCTGAACCCCCCCCGTGCCTTCCCCATCGCAGCTGCTTCCTCTGCATCCCCCCCTCTCCGCAGGGGTCCCACGCCCTGCAGCCTCCCCGCTACACCCGTCCGCTAATAAAGACCATACGCCCCGTCACATCGGCTTTCCGCGGGGCTCTTTAGCAAAGAAAAACAGCAGTGGGTCAGAATTACACACCCTTATGTTTTTTCAAATATATATGCAGCAGTCCAGTCATGGAAATTGCCGCCATTGCGCCTATCCTGTTTTGATGACATGTTTAATAAAACATTTCCCCTAGCTCACAGTGCTTGGTTAATTGGTCTCTGGACTACCTCTGTGCCATGTCTGTAAGCCCAAAACTACCGCTGCCAACATTTGCAGAAACACTTCTGAAGTTTGGGCAGTTGCTTTCTGTGTAGAACATTTGCCTTTTAAATAAGATTTTTAGAACCGACCACCGAGGGCAAATACGGCATTCTAATAGGCCGAGACGTGTCACGTGGGTGTGCATTAATTTTGTATAACCTTGCGATGGAGAACAGATCGAAGAGGTGTGTAGATTTTTTTTTCCACAGCTAAAATATCCAACAAATAGCAATGCGCGCAACGTACGCTACTATGCAATGCATTTTTAATTCCTGCAAATTTTTAAATAGTCGTAATATCTAAGAGCTACGGCAGCCTGCTGTTTTATCGCTAGTGACATCAATGTGGCACTTAAGTGGAAGAAGACAAAATATTATGATTAAACTATATTATGTCATTATATAAAGCATATTATTAAAGACCTGGGTGTATGTTGGGGGGGGGAGGAGAATGTGACACTGATGGATGAGACTTTGCAACTCAAGTCACTGAGGGCTTCTTCCTGTTAAAGCACTCAGCTTAATAAGTGTGCATTGGCCTTGTGTAGTTCCCTAATGGTCCTTCCACACAAAGAACTATAACCATAATGATAACTACTGTAAAACGATAACGCTGTGAGTATCCACACGATAACGTTCTCTAAATAGTCTCTTGGCTATGTGAACTGCTACTTTGCATGTTACTCCCTGTGAATTTGGATGGATTTGATCTGAGCTACAAAATGAGGTATCACTTATCGGGATTGGCTGATTCGTTTTGGAGATATGGCTTGTTAAAGTATGTGTGTCTGACAGAAGTGATTTTGTGAAATCAGCCTTCAAAGATTTTTGAGTGGTTGTTACAGTTTCTCACATAGAAGCGACCTAGGTGTAAAAATTGGCCCAGGAGTTATCGTTCTTTGTGTGGAGGAAATCCTAACCAAGCCAGCACGAACCATGTCCTGGAAAGTCAAAAGTGGAGGGAAGGCCACAGTCAGCATGGTTATTTGATGATGATGATGATAATAATAATAATAAATAATCTGCCTTCATCTAGCATATTTCGAACACATGCGCTTTACAGAAATCTTTTCAAAAATCAACCAGTAAAAACAGGACAAAAATAGAAAATATGAAAGGAAAGTCACGTCCCCATCCTGTTTGACACCTTTAATGGAACCGCTATCTGCCGTGTGCAGCAGCCTGCACTGGCCCAGTGGCTGTGCAGCTGGTCCGCTGGACTGCAGAGTGAAAGCCAGATCCCGAAGAGCGGAGACGGTTTACATGCTCTTCACAGTTGGGCTCATTACCGGCTCCCGGCCGCAGCAGAGGACGGTTATTAGTGTTTGCTGAGCTCCGTCTCAGAGTCTGGATGAAACGAATATAAAGCGCGCACACGCTCGGGCTATAGCGGCGCCGCCGCATGCGGAGGTCCGTGGGGAGAAAGGTCTTTGTAGGAGACCTTGAATGCTCATTACCTCATTAACCTGAAGTGATTCCGAGCTGTCGGTTTCGGTTAAATAGGGCTTTAAGCTGATAGGCCCACTCCGCCGTTTCCTACCGCTCGCCGCGGTACCTGGGGATCCGGCAGGTGAACACGCGCTCGGTGACACGGGGCCCCAAAAGACAGAGGTGTAGTTTAAAATAAACACCGACAGTCGTCCTTGTCTTGTTTTTAATATCCTGGCTCCAAGCGCAGCTGCGGGGTACAGCGCGAACGTGATTAAAAATAACAGCAAACAAATGTAAATGAGCCCCGTCTGCCCCTTGCCTTGGGAAAACGGCAACGGCGAAAAAAAGGGGGTTTTCGTGTTCGTCCGCCGACCGTGTCATCGAGCGTGAAGGAAAATGGATAAACCAGCTCCTTTACCAGATGTTTCCATTTAAAAAATTGAGTCTTTTTTTATTTTGTAGATTTCCAGTAAAAATGAATTGCTGAACACGTGTCGTTTACTGACCGTCGATCGTTTCTCGTTACCGTCTTTTGAGTGACTTTACGCGACTGCTGTGCCTGCACATTCCGTGGACTCGCACATTCCTCCGTCTGCAACATCCGAGTCCTCCGAAGCCAAACCGTTAACAGGGCCCAGCACTGGAGAGAGTGTGCCGCACTTGTTCTCTAATTCTGCGTGTCAGGGCAAACAGGACCGCAGGAGCTATATAATCACTCACAGACTTTGTGGAGCATGTAGTTTATAAATAGGCTTTTTGTGGATAAAGTGATTGTGACATTTTTTTGGTACTTTTTGCAGCTGTTGGCAAACAGACATTCAAAATGTCCTCGAGTGAACAAAATGCTCTTTGAAAGTAGCGATAAAGGCTAATATTTTAAAACCAGCACATGGTCTTGTTGGCTGAGCTTGAAACGACGTCCTCCTATGCTAAGATCCTGACAGTTCTGTCTGCCGTGGCCTACTATTGACACTTCTTGAAGAGCATATCCAGATTCACTGCCTATACTGTACTCGTGAGACAACCTCAAACTCATTTACACACCGAGGTTGTGAAATGCCAAGCAAGTGGCAGCGCACGTTTCTTTATCATGTATGTTTATTAGCATGTTTGAAGCAGCGACTTTTATAGAAAATGACTTCAGGGAAATGTTGGCTTATTTCATGTACTGCATTGGTAAACAAAATGAAATGTATTGCTGTGTATCCAACTGTACTCCAGTGGGTCATACCAACATGTGGGAATCAGTTGAGATATTCAAGATGGAGCAATATTTATTTGTGGTTACTACAGTAGATGCTCTGTGTGAACTCCGGCACTGCTGCATGTTGACTTTGTGATTAAATTGAGACTTGTGAAAACAACTTATTACATGTCCGCACCATTAAAATGCTATTAACACGTTCGGGAGTATGATAACCTGCCATTATTTTCCTCTGTAAAGTTTTGGAAAGGTCTTTGAGTGGAGACGTAAAAGTGAGTTCCTGACTCCATGCGGTTGTTAAACGCCTGTTGCATTCTGGCAAACCCTTGGTGGGTGGGATGGGGGGTGGGCTGTCTTGGCCACAGACAACGCCTGGCTTGTGCCGAAACACTTTATTGCTCAGTTTGGCAACCTTCTCCTCTCTTCACCTCCCCTGATGAGAAGCGGACATTTTTTTAGCAGAATGATAGCGAGGCTCCGTTCCCTGTCTTTCTAGCCAGAAAGTGCATTTATGGAGTGCGTCTGACCAGCAGCTCTGTGGAGTTAGTTAGTTGGTGTTATTGAAGCTGAGTGTGTGTACAGTAGTTAGGTGCTGTTTTGGACACCAGCTGGGTGTAGTTGGTGTTATGGAAACTGACTGTGTGTAGTCAGTGTTATGGAAACTGACTGGGTGTAGTTGGTGTTATGGAAACTGACTGGATGAAGTTAGTTGTGTTATGAAAGCTGACTGGGTGTAGTTAGTTGGTGTTTTGGACACTAACTGGGTGTAATTGGTGTTCTGGAAACTGACTGGGTGTAGTTAGTTTGTGTTAAGGAAACTGACTGGGTGTACTTAGTTGGTGTTATGAGAGCTGACTGGATGTAATTAGTTGCTGTTAGGAAACCTGACTGGAGATGAAGTTAGTCATGTGACTGGGTGTATTTATTTGGTGTTATGAATGTTGCCTGGGTGTAGTTAGTTGCTGTTATAGAAGCTGACTGGATGTAGTTAGGTGCTGTTAAAAGAAGCTGACTGGATGTAGTTAGGTGCTATTACAGAAGCTGGATGTAGTTAGGTGGTGTTATGGAACCTGACCTGTTTGTCCATATCTCTGCTCACAGAGGGCGTGTGTGAGATCTGGCTGACCAGCGAGGACACCGGGGCATATGGGAGGGACATCGGCACTGACCTGCCCTCGCTGCTGTGGAGGCTGGTGGAGGTGATACCAGAGGGAGCCATGCTGAGGTTGGGCATGACCAACCCGCCTTACATCCTGGAGCACCTGGAGGTAAACCGTCGCACGTCTGCTCCAAAGCACAACACCGACCCCTTCCCGGCTCGCTGACCTACCTATACCCTTTCTATTGCCAATGTCTAGGATTTAATTCATTCTTAGCTTTGACTCACAATTAAATGCAACTTATTTTTTAATTTTTTTAGCAGATATTCTTATCCAGAGCAACTTAAACAATTTTACATAATATCCATTTATATACCTGGATATATACTGAGTACATTTAGTATTGTACCTGAGTCAGTCAAGGTTACAGCTTCAATGCCAAACTAAAGAATCAAACCCTAAACAATTCCAGTTCAGGTCCAGTCCAATTCCATGTGCAGTTCCCTGTTATACTACACTGCCACCGCGATTCTTTATGAAGATGAAAAGTAGCACTTGCATTTATTTGTAGGTCATTGTAAAGGACGAAGGTAGATTGAATCCCAGCCAGTGTCTTGTGTGAATTTTCCTGTGGTAAGGATCCCGTGGAGATTGCACTCTGCTCGCTGGATAGAAGATGAACACTGGGAGTCTTTCCACTGAAGGGACTCATTGAGACACTAATGCCTTGTGTTAAGAGGGCCGGGACACTCCCCCCTTGTTAAACCACGGAGAGACTGTTTCCTTTCCCCACAAAAACCCCAGGTGGGGGTCTGAGTCATAATCTGCAGGACTCGAGGAATGAGTGCGGGAGGAAGCGCTTTTAATTTGCTCAGGGTTAATTGAGGTTGTAATTTTGTCCCCATATGTATAGGTTACGTTTATGCTCTGTTACGTTCAAATTAAAAACTGATGAAGCTTTTTTCCCCCCTTTTTTTACAAATGAAGGGAAATAACAATTAAATGGTAATTAGAAATGTAGGTTAGGTGGTACGCGTGGCCGTCCGACGCTTACCGCCACTTTCGGTGCTAATTTGATTTTCGTACAGCGCAGATCCTTTTTGACTTGTCCGCACAGGAAATGTGTCCTAATTGTGTTAGAGCCGTGTTTTACTTAACAGTACCGTTCGGTGGTATTTCTGGGTAGCTCCACTGGTCGTGTTAGGCGACTCCCGGTAGTCGCGGTGCTGTGAGTGAAAGATAAAAATACCTCATTTGCGGACAGCAGATTTTGCATCACCTGATATTGGAAAATCAAGGGGAAATGGCTTTGATTGGTGAAGAAAATGCCAAGTGCACTCTCCAGAGACACTTTCACATTCTCTGCTTTTGACAGACCCCTGGAAAATGACAATCTCTCCATTCTGTGATTGGTGCTGTTAGATCCAGATTGCCTCTCCTGGGCATTTCACGTTGGCATTTACTGATTACGTTCCACATTAATGGCGTGCGCCGAGGTATATAAGGTATCTTAACAAAGCTTTTTGCAGCTTTTTGTAACTTCTTTGACATTCTCCTCCCCCTAAGATCTTTCCTGTTCTCCCTCCTTTTAAACAGTTCTTCGCGTCTTTCGGCTGTTCGGGGGTTTAAATCCTGCCAGGAAGAAAGACTGAAAATTAGAGCGATTTTAGCGGCAAAGGCCATGTCACTCTCCAGCTCTTCAGACCTTTTATAAGGTAACCGTTTAGCAGACATTAGCCGGCAGACAGAGAACAGAGAGGTGATTAGAAGCCCTTCTCTCTCTGTCACTCGCCTTGTAAATTGCGGAGTGGCTGTCAGGTAGGAGAGGGCTGTCTCCCGCTCGCCCGTATCTGGAGTGCGCGGCCGGGAGAGATCCGCTACCTTGCTAGAAAACCGAACGTAAGCTAAATGGACTGGAAAAGCAGGCAGAAGATCGAATTAACTTAGTAATGGGCGTCCATTTGATATT
Organism: Conger conger; assembly: GCF_963514075.1. Classification (NCBI taxonomy): domain Eukaryota; kingdom Metazoa; phylum Chordata; class Actinopteri; order Anguilliformes; family Congridae; genus Conger; species Conger conger. The sequence goes on along the minus strand of NC_083760.1, from coordinate 49,543,347 downwards.
TCCCGGCCACCCTCCGTCTCGGCAGACGTGTAGGTTTTCTTCCTGCATATTTGTCTGATACGCTCAAAGCGACGGCGTTAAGGAGGCGCAATTTAAATGCAGAGCAGCTCAATCTCCGGGCCTACATCGGAGGTTAAGTCTTTTTTTTGGTACCGTGCCAGTCGTAGCAAAAAACCACATCTTTGATGTGGGTCCTATATTCATAGAGATTACTAGTCAATTTCTGGAACTTATTTCTCTTTTCAAAAGCAGAAGTGCAAAAGGGAAAGAAGATTTCGGAATTAAGATGTTAATATCTTCGAGCCTCTTGCACCCGATGGCTTCAGTTTTGGGGCGTGATGACAGGACTTTCCCGTCATTACTTCTTTGTGTTTCTATGGGCATTTTTTGCTTTATATATAAAGCAGCCAGTGATCTTTCAGCACAGGAGCTCCATTTGTCCCACAGCTAAATGGAAGCAGCCTGAAAGGCAACCTTATTCAAGATGGCCACCTCTGCCATACCTCCTCCCCGTGGCTCAGTGTTGTAGAGGAACAAAACATATCCCGCTCATGTATGTGGACAGCACAGGCCAGCAGCATTTTCTGACTCATGATCCTCTTCTCTGTGTTCAGGTGTGTGTGTGTGTGTGTGTGTGTGTGTGTGTGTGTGTGTGTGTGCCTCCGTGCGTGCGTGTGGTAAACATCTCAAATCTTCCCTGTTTTAATGTGCTGTATTTGCACCCTGGCCTTGTTCGTGGGACCCACTGCCCCCAGCTGTTTGAGTGTTTCTCAGCATTTAAGGACCCCTGTGTGATTCCCTGGGCTCGTCAGATTCGACCACATCACCTGCATTCTGCTAATGTACTCATATTGCTGTTGAGTTACTCTTCTGGCAATATTCACAAATTACTTGCAGAATCCAAGAATTTGGGGAAAGATTTCAAAAAACATTTAACATTTATTTCTTCTACATTTGTTATTTCAAATAAGAATTGACCAAACATTTATTTGTACCTTTGCTTTTCTTTTCAGATTTTCTTTTGTTTTCCATAAAGTAAGCTTACTGTGTTGATCGTTTCAGGGTCGAGTGTCTGGGATTGTGGCTGTGGCTTGTCTCCTTGAGGGCATCTCGGGTGAAGAGGCAAAGGGCTGAATAGCCCAGTCTAGTTTGAAAAAAGGGATTGAACCGCTCTTCATTGCAGCTGGCTGTCTAATGAAATGCTACCTCGTGCATCTGTGGCAAGCCATCTTCACCTGAACTGTGCTCTCCATGAGGGAATGTCATTACGTTCAAAGGCACCTCAACTGTGTGTGAGCGAGGTCAAAGGCCCGACTGTTGCATGCCTTTTCCTTTTCAAGATGGCGCTGATAAACGGGCCCCTTTGAATCGTCTGAGTGTTATTGCGCAGTCAGTTCAGCACTGTAGAGTGCAGTCTCCACTTTCATAAACCTAATGTGGAAGTCTACATTTTAATGTCCACATTATTCATAGACCCAATGTGTAGCAGTCTACATTTTAATGTCCCCGTTATTCATAGACCCAATGTGTGGCAGTCTACATTTTAATGTCCCCATTATTCACAGACCCAATGTGTGGCAGTCTACATTTTAATGTCCCCATTATTCATAGACCCAATGTGTGGCAGTCTACATTTTAATGTCCACATTATTCATAGACCCAATGTGTGGCAGTCTACATTTTAATGTCCACATTATTCATAGACCCAATGTGTGGCAGTCTATATTTTATTGACATTCCTGCACTGCTGTTGAGTCATTGACTGGTGGCTTACAGTACCTTCTTAAATGTGAAATGGTGGCACAAATGCCAAATAAGAGAAAGCTTAATTGCCGTGCCAACTGTTCAGGCAGGGGTAGGGGGGTTTTAAGTCCCAGCATGTTGAAAAACACGTTGCACATTTTTCTTGGAGAAAATAGACTTTTTTTTTCTTTTTTTTTTCGGCACTGCCATCAGAATCCTATAGAAGTCAGGGTGTCTCGGTGGCGCAGCCTGTAGAGCACTGACCGCATGCTCGACGACGTCGGCGGTTCGAATCCGACCGTCCGACATTTGTCGCATGTCTTCCTCTCTCTCTCGCTCCCATTCTTCCTGTCTCTCTATACTATATACTGTCCAATAAAGCTGAAAAAGCTGAAAAAAAAAGAATCCTATAGAAGTCCTGTTATCCAATGCCCCCCCCCCCCCCCCCTTATCTTCAAAATGGCAGACATGGTTTTTCCTTTTTGTTTTTTGGTAGAATGCGGGGAGGCCTGGCCCTCCGTGCGCCGGCCAGGGGGGCAGTGTCTGATCGCGACACGACCGCCCGCCCCGGTTTCCCTCCAAATCCCTTTCCGCTCCAGCGAAGAGTGCGTCCGCTTCTCGGGCCGCTAATCCGGGACGGAGAGATGCGAGAGCGCTCACAGTTCAGTCAATTACAGCCGCGGCCCCAGAGACCGCCGCAATTTGTCTGCGGAGCAGCGGCTGCTAATTCACACAAAACACGGGCCGATTTTCATATTAATTAATCTCACGGGACTCTGTCCATTAGGGGCCTAATGTACCATTGTGAGGACACTACGCAGAATTGTTGCCCCAAAAAAAAAGAAACCCATCCGATCTGTTTGTGAAATTCGATCGCGTTCCACACCGGAGAGACACGGAGAGTGTTTCTGTTCCATCAGCATGAAGTATCATTCAAATATGGCCCGGACCGCTTTGCTTTACAGCCATCTCCTTTCTGTTTCAAAATCTGTTTTTTTTCAAGAAAATGATATATTCTGACTTTCTTAAACATATGTAATGAATATCCAATGTTTTAATGTGCATTGTGTGCCTATGCATGCATTTACAGGACACCCATTCTCATTGGGGAAATAGCAGTGGCCACAGACTGTAACTGGGTTCTTGCCCCACTTAGAAACATCTGGCTCAAAACCATCATCATGTATCCATTTCATAGAAAAGTAGAACGGTTATAATATTTTATATACTATCAATTGCTTGCTTTGTGTTATTTAGCTATAATTATAATAATTTATTTCTTGTGATTGAAGCTTTCAGTAATTTTCAGAGGCCCCCTTTTGGGCCCTGGCCCCAGGTTGAGAACCACTAGGAGGTGGCCCTAGTACTTCATAGCTGCCCCTTTAGTTAAATCACAGTTCTTTGCATGGCCCTCAGTATGACTGAGTGTGACACCCCGGCTCTAAATGGTTGTGGCTGTGCCTGCTGGACACGTCTATAAGCCACAGTGTATCACTCTGTAATACACTGTGTACTTTCACTCTCTGTGTGTACCATCCACAACTCATCCCGTTTAGGAGCAGGTGGGGGCATTACCCTTCCCTGCATCCATGTGGACTGGGATCTGTCCCACAGGAGTACCTCTGTTCCGAAAGGGGTATGAAAGTTGTTCAGCTGGTATTGAAAATGATACAAACATATTAGTATGCTTATTAACTGCGTAACACCTGTTACCAGATCTTTTCGGAACTGTGTGAAATTTCTCAAATGGCTTGGTACTCTGTAGCTTGGGTTAGTAAGCAGTGCAGGGCCACATGACCTCAGTCACTGGCTTATTGTGCTGGGGAGAGGCCCATGCTCTGTAGGCATAAGGTTGCCTGTTCAACTCCTGAGCTCCTCGTAGTGTGCCAGGGCTTCACATGTGCCTGGAATTACAATGTCTCTGAGATAATTGGGTCATCGTTGCTGTGCTTTTCAGACAAGTGTGTAGTGCGTTAACCGATTGCACCATGCCACCCGGAGACATTTAAACTTCAATTTCTCCGGCGCTTAATTGGCAGGGAATTAACAGCTCTGAAATTAGGACAGGGGGGTATGCTGTCTGTGGAGTCTGCTGACCAACATCTCGCTCGCTGCGGACAGGGAAACTCCACGGCGTCACACCTACGAGACGCAAACCAACGTCTGTCGTTTTTAGAAGCGCACATCGCGCACGTAAATGGGAATCGGAAACGGAGCGAGCGGGCCCGGGGGACCATCGATCGTGAAAATGCGAGCAAAGCTAAATTGGGTCCCTCTGAATCTTACAGGACACCCATTCTCAGCAAGGGGAAAGAATGGCATTTTAATGGATTAATTATCTTTTACTACATAAAAGTGAAAGCAGGTTTTATTATGGAGGGTGAATTATCTGTGCGCCAGCCGGAGTCTAATCTGATCTCGGACGAGCCCCCCAGCGATAGCGTCTAGCGTACGTGCGACCGTCGCCCCACTTGCATACATATGTCCTCTCAGGCTTCCGGTCCCGTTCTTCTTGGGAAAGGACGGCTCTGGAATTGGGGCCCTTTACCCTGCTCGAGAAGGGAGAACCGGGCTCCCAGACGCAGGACACTTAGTGACAGGAAGGGGGCGAAAAAGCTGTTAGCGATTCGCTGAGGGAAAAGCGAGGCCCTCATTTAAACCGCCTGAAGCAGCCTGAACGCACGACTTGCTGTTGATCTGTAATGTTTTACTTAAGCGACCCACATGAAGCATTCTTGGCCATGAACGCGGTTCACATATGTTGAAAGGTATGCAGTGAACCGCCGTTTCGGGAAGAAAAGAGGAGAATGTGTTTGAGGCCCTTCGACGTGCTGAATTCCTCCCTGGGGGCCCAGGTAACACGCCACTCTCTCAGGTCCAAAGAGTTCAGCCAGGGACGGGAAGCAATTACAGTAGCGCGGGCCGCATTGCATCACAAGCAGGAGTCACATATGAAATAGAAAGTTCCAGATCTTTGCAGAGATTTCCCAAGCCCGTTTCCCCCCATTGCACTCGTCTGTTATACAGTTTTTGGCTCGCGAAGGAATTTTCCGTTCGAATCTGCGATGCAACGGTTTTTCATCGCTGGCAAACGCAGTGTTGTTTTGTTTTTTTCTCCAGCAGTGGGAAGCCAAAACACATGTAGCCACATCCAAAGTAAGCAGCCATTACCCTGGAAACATGGATTCACTGGCCTGTGGGGGATCACAGAGAAAACAATTATATATTACATTATATGTCATCGGGGCCAAACCTTAAAGATATTTTCCTGTTTTGACATGTCACACGATTGCACCAGCCTTGCCAGTTGAATGTTGAATGCTAGGGTTTCTTGGTCCTTGTCTCCTTCCATTTAGTTTTTCCACTTAATAAGTGAGAGACTAAAGCGAGGCCTTCTCAGGCCTGGCCTGCCACATTGAGGCATTAGTGGTTTTTCCAATGTTCCATTATTACTTTGGCAAATTACAAGCAACCTCACTTGACCCACTGTTATGACCGTATAACACTCTGAGCTTCTCGGTTAAATTAGCTTCAGGGTATTTTTGATATTTAACTTCAGTATTGATTGAACCATGTGTCAGTGGGCGTTATTTATGGAATTATTTAGAGCCCATTTTTTCGACTCCTGGTGAATTGCATTATCTTGTCTGTACAGTATGTACAATGAGTGAGGATATATTTGGATGTATAACTGTACACTATATGAAATAAAGAACTGGAACTGTATTTCTAGACGTTCATGGACACAGGGAAAATTTTGTGTGCATTACGACACATCTATTGTCAAGCTATATTTTGCCAGGCTGTCATCCAGTTTGAATAACGTGAACCAAAACATGAAACGACAGGGTCCAAGAGGCATCCAAAGACAGTGGCTTCTTAAGCAATATGCCCTGTATTCAATCTATATTTGTCCTAAAATCCCCTAAAAGTGATTATATTGCTTCAGACACAGTTTATGCAAGTTTTACAAGTTAATGTTAGTGTTTGCTGAATTTGGACCAACACAATTAACTGAATTTGAATTTGAATTTGAATTTGAATTTATTTGTTTATAATGTCGTGGACAGTCCCCATTAATTAACTGTAAACAGTAAATGGAGCAGCTTTAGCCTACATGACTAATTTCCAGCTGTAGTCCCCGGCCAGTTGACAATAGGCTCCCTAAAATACATTACATACATTTAACTCACAACTGTGAGTTAAAGTTAAGAAGTCCGACTCTCTCCTCATTGTGAAGCCATGTGAGATGTATTCTGCTGTCCCAAAGAGTTCCCCAATGCTGGCTGCTGGCTGACAGCAAACGTCTTTGTCTGGCTGGTTTTCGATAGAACAATCATAAAATGTCTTGAGACTGAGAGGGGGAAAACGTCTAGCTAGGCATTTGGCTGAACAGTGTGAACAGAGGAACGTGTTGTTAATCGAAGTGATCCATTCAGACCTTTTGTTGTTCCTTTAAGCAATAATTTTTGCCAGTTTCCCTGTTGCCAACCGCAACCCTAGCTGGCTGCTTTTCTCACCTTTGTGGCTAGCGTGTTGTCCTGTTGCCAAAACAATTTGTGGAATACCTTTTCTCCTGAACCCTTTGAGGAATTTGACCTTATCCCATAACCGTCCCCACTACGTGAGGAGAGTACGCTACGCTGTGTGAAATTGCCCTGTCATTCACAAATGACAAGTGCCATTCATCTTCTCAGTCTGCTCTGTTTGGAAATACGAATCTGAAATGGATTAACATGAACATGAACATGAACCAGGGACGGTCCGTGTTTCTGCCTGTATTGGAGCTAAGAACTATTCTGAAACATAGTATATTTGACAGAGAGGCTTGCAGCAGTCATTACAAGCACACAACAAGCACGGCTGTTTTCCTTCTTCCTACAGTCTATCATCTTTTAGAGTTCTGTCAGATATTTTCCAACTGAAGAAATCGATTAAATTAAGGCAGTTTTACACTCGTAAAGAATTTGTTGTCGATTGGCTTTTCTTGATGTTTTGTCGTTCGTACGTCTTTTGTCCTTTTGTTACTTCCTTTTGAAAGTCTCTGCTGGGATGAACATCTGCGTCTTCTGTTATTATCCACCGTCAGCACAGGGTTGCAGGCGGCCATGTTCACATGATCAGCGGCCGGCAGCTGATTAATTGTGCGTTTGCGATTTTGTGAAAGGGGGGTGGGGTGGGGGGGTATCTCTGGCTGCCGGTCGTCATGCAGTTAATGTGCCCATCTCGGGTCTTCTGTCACTCAGCCCCCAGTGCCATCTGCCATGCCCATCCACCCCCCCGGCCTTTGTGGGCTTTGATTGGCTGATTGGAATCAGGGGGAGTTGGCATTGTATCTGTCTAATGAGTTCCCTGCACATATTACCATAGCTAAGTAAATGACTGCTTTACAGAGTAAATAAGATGCATATGAAATGCATTGCTGTTGGGGACAAGAACAGGGTAATCAGATAGTGTTGTTAACATGGAGAATAATTATAAGGTGCTTAATTAACAAGTCTGGATGTTTTTCTTTTGCAAAATATCAGATCAGATAGTTAATGCCATTTCTGCCTTTAGTAGGAAATTAAAGTTTTGTTCATCCACCTTTTTAAATGATAAAAACGAGCAGCACATTAAATATTCAACAGCTATTTTTCAAAGATAATGCACCAAGAAATGTGCCAAATCTGATCTGTCACATTTATGCGAATACATTCTGGCAATTGCCAAGATTTGAAGGGAATGCAATTAGATTGTTTTCATTTTGTAGATGAGTGATTTTGGGGTGAAACTGATTTTGATAAAAGAACAGCCATTGGTTCCTGCTGCAAGCCCTTTGAATGCAAATATGTTTCTATACCTGGAACCGGGTGTTATTTTGCTCCTGCGTTCTTGCATACATGTACAGCCATGCTGTAGCCATCTTGAAGTCGGAAAGGAACATTACGCACATTAGATTATAGACTGGAATGGTGCACAATGCGACATTCACAGGAATGATTAGGTTGAAAACCGAATAATTCCTGGCAATGCTGCATTGTGCATCATTGCGCATCATCATTGTGCATCATAAAAATAATCTGGCAAATTTAAGAGACCTACATTTTCCACAGTAACAATGGACAGATGCATATGTTCTTACTTTCTGTGTTAGTACCGTGTTCTTCCTGTTTCATGTTCGGAATAGTCATGTTTCATGACAAATCTGTGCATTTGATCATTTGGCTGCTGTATATAATAAATCAATGTAGTTATATGTTTCCCTATCTTCTTATAAATCAGCAGGATTCATTATTTACTAGGTATTCTTGCAAACATATTTTATTATAAATAAGCAGTGATGTGGCATTTTGTCTGAAAGCAATATTTTCCATTGAGAACAATTAATACATTCTTGTTATGTGAATACTCCATCTCCTTTATTGAACCACAACAGCATACAAGGAGGTTCATCAATATCATGATAACGCTGTGAATTAATTACTTTGACATGGTTGTATGGGTATATAAATACTGCAATATGGTGGATCAATTATGCATCTGCATTTCCTTGCTTCAAACAGTTTTGTCTGTATTATGTCAACCTATGGTGTATGATGAACGCTCTGACTAAGCAGAAAAGTTAGTAATGCTCTTTGCATGTACACTCAGTGAGCACTTTTTTAGGTATTTATTAGACTTCTGCTGCTGTAGCCTATCCAGGTTTGACACATTGTGTGTTCAGAGATACTCTTCTGCATACCACTGTTGTAATGTGTGGTTACTTGCATTACTGTCACCTTCCTTGTCAGCTTTGACTTCCCTTCTCCTCTGACCTCTCTCATTAACAAGGCATTTCTACCCACAGAGCTGCTGTTCACTGGATGTTTTTTTGTTTTTCACACCATTTTCTGCAAACTCTAGAGACTGTTGTGCATGGAAAAACTCAGGTGATCGATCAGCAGTTTCTGAGATACTAAAGCCCCCTGTCTGGCACCAACAATCATTCCACGGTGAAAGTCACTTGGATCAAATTTATTCCCCATTCTGCCGTTTCATCTGAAAAACAGCTGAACCTCTTCACCATGTCTGCATGCTTTAGTTGCTGCCACATGATGATTAGCTAATCGCATGAATAAGTAGGTGTACAGGTGTTTCTAATAAAGTGCTCACTGAGTGTACTTCAGACAAAATTCAATGTACTTTGGTTCTTACAAATCGTAATCTTTCAAAGTCTCAAGTTTGTGGGAAACTTTGCTGTTCAATTTGTTTACACAAGGAAAGTCGGTCAGTGTGTCCAGGAATTCCTGTTACTTGTCACTGGTTACATTCATAAATGAGAGAAATAAAATGATGTTATTAGGCTCTACTCTGAGGCTTGCTGCTGTCCTGACACAACAGTGCCCCCCTCTCCAATGTCCCCCAGGAATTTTGACAGTCCCAATTATCAAGTTATGTTGAGTTATATCAACAATAATGATTTGTGTGCATTTATATGATCCCATAGTAGTTGTGTGACCAACTACAATGCACATTACAGTAGTATTTGTCCTGCACATAACATAAATTGTTCCTAGAATTACAGAATAGCGAATGTGCGTGTATCTGTGTGTATCTGTGTGTATCTGTGTGTGTCTGTGCGCATGTGTGTGCATGTGTTTGCGCATGTGTGTGCATTGGCTAATGCTGAAGGATTACACCATATGCCATTTAGTATAACCAATATAGTCGATTTACAACAATAACATACCGTACAGCAAGCATCTAATTTTACAAGCGAGTAAAGCAGTTTTTTTTTCTAAAGTTCAAGTTGTTTTCATTTCCCTACAGGAACTTGTAATTAAAGCTTGTCAAAAATTAAGAGGCATCATGTCAGATGCACAAAATTGCATTATTCATGGTAGTTTAATTGGACATTTCTGAACTGGTATACATTTCCGCAAGTCTTATTTTTGATGTTTAACCAATTTATTTATGAGTAATGCATGTTTTTTTTTTTTTTTTTTTTTTTAAGAATAATTCTTTTTCTTATCTTTTTTTAACGCCCAGCAGAGCAACAGATTATGTTGCGGGACAATTTACACAGCCACACTTGCGTGAAGTCATACGATTAAACGTGCGTCTGCAGGAATATACAGCACATGACCCAGTAGACCCTGAGGGAAGTTTCAAATCTACGTTTAAAATATGTATTTCCATTTCATATCAAGCTGTTCACACACACACTGTAAGGTCAAAGTCCTTAACATCCATGCCAGCCCCGCATCCTTCAGTCGGTGGGCTCTGCTTGGAGGGTGATGCTTAATCTCGCTCACCCGGGGAACCTGAGCCGGCACCTCGCACATTTCAGCCCGGCCTCTCCTATCTGATGGAGCAATGCGCTGTGACAGGAGAGGTTGATGCCTGTCACAGGGACCCCCTGATCCTCACGTGAAGATAAACTCGCTCGCTCCCCTCCTCTCTCTCTTTGCCTCTCTCCCTCTCTCCCTCTGCCACTCTCTCTCTTTCTGTCTCTGTCTCTGTCTATCTCTCTCTCTCTTTCTGTGTCTGTCTGTCTCTCTGTGTCAGACTCTCTCTTTCTCTCTTTCCCTCTGCTTCTCTCTCCCTCGTTCTGTCTGCCTCTGTCTATTGCTCTCTCTTTCTGTGTCCGTCTCTCTGTCAGTCACTCTCTTTCTCTGTCTGTCTCTCTCTCTCTCTCCCTCTCCCCCTCTCTATGTCTCTTTCTGTGTCTCTCTCTCTCTCCCTCTCTCGATCTCTCTCTCCCTCTCCCCCTCTCCCCTTGCTTGACATTCTGAGCCACAGCCTGACCGATAATCTTGCATGTCCTGCACGTGGTTAATGCGTTCAGATTTTGTCGCGTCCCAGCACTAGTGGTCTTGATTTTTCTCAGTTCCTAATCAGCTGTTATTCATCTAGCTAATTAATTATTTTAATTTTGATCTTATAATATATAACCCCATGCGGTGTGGGACAAGCGAGCCAGACTAGCCAAGCGGATTTGGGGATAGGCTCCCGGGGGGGGGGGGGTCGGGGGGGAGGTGCTTTTCACAATAGATTTTAATTGTAAAGAAAGACCGCAATCAAATTTTTTTCCTCCTGTGAAATAATTTCCCAATTTCTTTTTCTTTTTTCTTTTTCTCCCCACATCATGGTCGTGACTTGAATTCCAACTACAGGAGTGTGATTACACAGGCAGGGCCAGGAATCTGCGATTGTCCATCTATCCGACAGCAGGTTTTGTTTAATCTCAGGAAATGAATTAATTGGTCTTGTTTTTCTGTAAAAAATTTCTACGAACGTCTCTCCCTTTCATGGGTGATTAGAGTCAAACCCGCTCTGTTTTCCTGCAGCTGCGTTTAGACTAGCCTTCTGGGTTCACCCCTCACGTTCTCTGACGTCTGCACTCGCTCTCTTACCCATCGAGACGCTCCACCCACACTACTCAACTCCAGGTCCTTCCAGCCGCAGTGTCTGCAGGTGTTCGCTCCGACCGTGCGCTACACCACCTGATTTCACGAATTATTTTTCCTGCTTGGGTCATATAATAAGTTAATTAATTAAATCAGGCAGAACTAAATCCTGCAGACAATGCGGCCCACTGGACGTGGAGTTACATCTCACCAAACCTCTGTGGTTCACTTACATGGCCTTTATCTCGATATAATCCTGCCACTTTCCCATTCGGTAAAAATCAGCTAGAAGCCTTATGTTTATAACAATGTTGCAATGGAGGGAACTTTTCACAGAACAGGTGACATATATGAATGGACTGGTGTGTTGGTGCACTTAGCGTTATTTAGGTCAACTCCCGGCTAACGCAAAACATTTTTACGATGTTGCTGCGATGTTATAACATTGAAAAACATTCCAGTAACATTGGGAGAACATCATGTGTACGATTATGGAACAGGTGTGTCATGGGCACCTCAGTCCTCAAGATGGAAGCAGTGCATTTAGGTCATGTTACAGATAAAAAGTAATGTCTGTTTTTAGTTTCTGCGATTGTGTCCTCAACTTCTACCGCCCAAGACCATATGGCATGACGGTTCACTTAGGGCTCTGTGCGATGTAAGACACGTTATCTTTACTTGGAAAATAGACTTTGTGATAATGGGGAAGCGATTAGTTTACAGGTTCCATATAACATAATGATTTGTGGATCTTAAAACGCTTGTCCGCAAACAGAAAAATGCCAGGCCAGGCATTTCATGCCAGGCCCGGTTTAGTATAGGCACACACCTTAGCTCAGGCCTCTTTTGAAGCCCCACTGGCTGTCACAACCACAAATCTCCCCAGGAAAATGGCAGACCGGAACTTAAACTTTCTAACCAGTCTTGACATCTCCCTTCATCTCGCAGTAGTCACCTCTACGAAATTAACTTTGCAACAACTGACTAGACCCAAACCTGTGCATCTGTTAAGTATTTTCTCTGCTTCTTTCAAAAGTATTTTACAACTGTTCTTTTACTTTATGAAGTGTATTTCAAGGATAAAACGTATAATGGCTGTTCACCAATAAATAACCAGTTTGTCAGTAAATTAAACTGACTGCCGCTGGGAAAGGTGACACCTCACCCTAAGACCAAGAGCATGTTGCCTGGAAAAACCTTTTATCTAGATGACCAAAATTTTTCAGTCTGAATTTGGCCTGTTTGTTTTTAGTTTTTTTACGTGCATTTACTGCATGCATTCTCCACCATTGAGTCTGTGGAGGGGGGGAACAGGAGGGAGTCTGTTGATTTGTGTGGAAATGGAAGGAAAGAGAGGGTTTTATGCATTTTGTCATCCTCACTGACGCCCCGCCGTTTGAGAAATTCCGTTGACCTTTTGGAGGAAGCTCGTTTCCGGCTGGCGTCCCCTCTCGAGGGCCAACGTCGGGATTGTATTCTCAGACGCGCCGACTTGAGGAATGCCCTCCCGCGTTTTGACGGGACGTCGGGGGACTCGGATAATTAAAGCAGATGTCGCGTCAGGAAAAGGCGCATCGTCTTAGCTCGGCTTTGAAGCGAAACGGGAGACCTCACATCTCAATCGCACCGGTGCGGAATACAGATGGCCTCTCGCTCCAGACCGCTGCGCTTTCGGTAGCGCGTTCCTGACGACACGCCTGTGCGTCACGCTTCCAACGCAGACCGCTACACGTGTAGTTGGCGAGCACTCTCGATAGCGAGGCAGAACGGAGATCCGCATCGTGAATAATTCTGTATTACCTAGCGGGGGGCCTCCAGATTGACGTAACGCACCGTGACATATTTTCCGAGGCGCGGGGTGGGCCGTGGCGTGTGATTCGCGGGCGCGTAAAGAGAATATGAGATTACGCGCTAACGTAATTACAGGAAGGGACAAAGCCAAGGAGAACATACAGTAGCAGGCCTGTGGCCACGCGCATTACTCCGCTGAGCTGCAGCAAACATGACATGAGCCGGCTCTTCAGAGAGCCTCTTATCGCCACGCTTTCCTTTCATGTTCAGGAATCATATCAGACGTGGACAAGGGGAACACGCGTTCGCTTAATTTCTGAAAGGGACGGTTCAGTCCGGCTGATTTTGAAGGGCTGTAATTCCTACACTGTTCACGCCACACGGAAAAACCTTCAATGTGAGGGTGTATACTTAGATACGGAGCGAATCGTGTTGGAACTACGGCCCTTTGAACTTGTGTCTCTGTCCAAATACTTACGGTCTTCACTGTATTTGGTGGCAGGGTCACAGATCCTGCTTTGACAGCAAGTTGTCTGTGTTTGAGCAAACTGCATCGGGAAGTGAATCAGTTGAAGTCGTGTAGATGTTTCCAACGTGGTAAAGGTTAATGATTTCACCAGGGGAATGTGTTCTCTCTCACCTGCCTTACTCTCAGGTAAATGTTGGTTGAGGGAAGAGTCCGCCCACACAGAAGTGTGTGTTACACGGCAGACTATTTCTATAGGTGACGTATTAAAGATCCCCTGTTGACTCTGGAAAGGTCAAAGCCGACACCATAGTTTGCACTCCGACAATGCAATATGCTCCTCCTCTCAGGGCATTTCCTAATTATTTGGGCTTCTATACAAAATCTTTATGCGTTTTTAAATATCTTTAAATATTGTTATTTATTTATTTTTTTACAAAAATTGTCTGTGTTAAAAATAACAAAAATGTGATTTATTGTCTCTTTTTAACTCTTCCCCAGGAAATGGCCAAAATCCTCAGCCATCCGCGGGTGTACGCTTTCCTGCACGTGCCTGTCCAGTCTGCCTCCGACAGCGTCCTGATGGATATGAAGCGGGAGTACTGCATCGCCGACTTCAAACTCGTCGTTGACTTCTTAAAAGACAAGTAAGTCGGGGAGACGCGCGCCGCGGTCTGTTAGGTCAGCCGATTGTCGAGCCGTGTGTGATTTCCCTAGCCCCGCCGAACCCCACCACCCTGGGGGTCTGATCCCTTACCATGGGATCAGCTGCACACTGTGTTACCCTCTCTTCCTTATGTCCATCTGAATAAAGCGGAAAATAAAGGCCAGTCTGCCTACTATCATTTAGAAGAACACTGAGCCCCTGTGAAAGGGGAGGGGAAACCCCCTGCCTGAGCTGACGAGCGCGAGGTTTTTCCGAAGCGTTTGTTCTGCAGAGTGTCAGAAGGCCTTGTTGTATTCCCTCGTCCCCTGAACCCAGAGCTTGCACTGTTGGCCCTGAACCCTCGAACCCTTGAACTCTCTCACCCTCTGCCCTCGTGTTCCTCGTTCTTGGGAGCTATGAGACCCCAATGCCAAACCAGAAATGAAATTGCTCTGTAAAACCAGCGTGTAACCGAACTGGTCCTGCTATTTTTCGGGGTGGCACCAAAGCTTCGGTATGTAACCGCTCGGTCTGGTCTCATTAACCCCTTGTTACGGTTCAACCCCTGGTGACTGGACCTGTTTAGGAGAAATATCGTTGAGCCGAGTTGGTCTTTTGGTGGCACACAGGGACTTGTGTGGGTTTACACACGGATCAGTGGTCACTCTTTACAATAAGGTTACATGAGTCGGCATTAACTAGTGTCGTTGTTTACATGAATTAATGATGCACCAATGCTTTAATTAAGCATGAAATTAACTTTTCATTAGGTAATGTATTAAACTACTAAGTAATGTATTAGTTGCATCAATATTTATACATTAGCATGTATTTATAATTCGTTAATCATTAACAAATACATTAACATACTTTTTTTCAATAGGAATTGGCGTTAACAAATTCAGTTGTTAACATGAATAATGATGTACAAATACATTAAAAAAGCTGGACATTGCAGTTGGTTAACAACTTCATCAGTTAATGCCAGTCCATGTAACATTATTGTAAAGTGTGACCAGTCAAAAAAAGCTGTATGGCAGCTGCAGTGGTGACCACCCAGTGAACTGAAAAATGAGTGTCCTGACATTTTGTTAACGCCTGCGGCCTGCTAACTACAGTCTCCTATTTTGGTGCTTTTGCGACAGAGGCCTCCCGCTCGGTCTCTGTCAGCATCGCTCAGAACAGGGAGATTGGAGTCTTTGAGTTGTATAACGGATAAACACTGTGCCCAATTGCAAGTTTTCCTGACCCATTTTCTGAGAAGGCTGGAAGATTGCACCAGCTCTCACCAGAAGAAAGCCTCACCTCCAATTTACCCCTCTCTCCTATATATTGCTTCCCAAATTTCAGACCCCCCTGTCCCAAACGGATTACCTTTTCTGATTTGTCAAGCCGCGCTATCGAGCGCTGGCCATGTCATTACCACTGAGTGGCCAAAGTGTGCGCATCGCTGAAATTGTTTACCTTCCGAACGCGGGGTAATCGTGTCTCCTCCGCGGCGTCGCCAGACGCAAAGGCACATCTCGCTCCGCCCCCGCAGGCTCTGCCCTCTTCTCTCATTTGTGGAAACTGGGGCACGGCACTGCGAATCAGCCGTGCCCCCGCCATCGCCCCCGACGACCACCCGGGGCCGGGTTCATTAACCCAGGGCCCGCGCCCCCGTCCGCGGGAGCAGGCTGCGGTGTTGAGATAGGCCCGTCCGCCCTAATCCGGGCTGCTCAGCGTTAATGGGAGCTGACATCCCCGAACAGCCGGATCGTGTGCGTGAAGGCACGCCGGAACGAGGCCCTCCACCATCCGCTTGTGGGCAGGCTGCCGGTTATTCTGCCGGTTTGTGGACCCGTGGATCCCTGGAGCTGAGTTCAGGGGTGTTTGCCCGGCGTTCGACCCGCAAGGTGCACTGCTGTGATGTATCACAGGGCCGCCGCTTCTGCTGCACAGCTTAATGACCACGCGTCCTCCACTCCGCGACGGTTCAGGACACCACATACATAAAGGTATAACGCAGCATATCGCAGTGTTTTGCATCACAGAGTTCACTGTAAGTTCAGTTAAACAGTTCACTTCTGGCTGCAGCGAGAGAACTTGGTCAGTGTGTGACGAACTGAACGTGACGCTCACAAAATGTTTTGCTGGAAATATGAACACATTCAACAATTTGTTTTGCTTCTTAAAACATGCCTGACGTATTTTTCGTCAGTCCGTGCGAGGGAACGGTCCGTGTGAGCCAGGCTGGTCTGCACCGTTGACATGAGGTTGGGGGGTGTCCAGTCCAGCCCATGCGTCAGCTTTTAATGTGTTTTTGTTAGGATGTGGGGAATAAACAGTCCGTATCTGCGCAAGGAAACTAACAATGGAAAACCGTGACCCTCCTGCACTCCGGTTCAATCCGTCCTGCGAACAATTAGTGTTTGTGTTGAAGTGGCCAGGGCCGGGGCAATCTCACGAAGACGTGCCAGGGAGCGCTCGGGCCCCTGTGATGTCGTTCCGAAAGGCGCCGTTTGGCTCGTGCCGCGCTCCTGCGGACAGCGCTGGGCGTCCCGCCAGGCCCCTCTGTCTGCGCTCACGTCAACCTTTGTTTTATTTCCTCCGTACCCTTCTCCCCACCCCCTCCTCTTCCTCCCTCCATCCCCCTCTCCTGCTCCCTTATCCCCCCCCCCCCCCGCCTCTGCTTCATGCCGAAGAATTGGCAGCCGTTCCCAAAACAACAGCTGGATTTGACATAAACCAGGAGGGTTCGTGCGGGGAGAGGAGAGACTCGTCTGGTTGCAGGGTAAGCGGGAGAGTGAGAAGAAGGGAAAAGGAGAAGAAGGGATGCAGAGAGAGAAAGGAAAGAGTGCGTGAGAGAGGAGAGAACAGGATAGGTTGTTTCAGACCCTGCGTGCAGAAGGCCTGTGGAAAATGCGTAAAAGGATACCACACGCTGAGGTGACTCTGAGACTATTCAGTCACGCTCCTGCCCAAAAAATGGATTATCGCAACCCTTCCTCACGATGACCCACTGCCGTGTCACCCCGACATGTCCGCTCGCCTCCGGGAACACGCTGCTGTTTACGAACAGCTCGCCTCTGTGTTCCATCACGGCCCCCTCAGTGTCAGGGATGCGACCGTATGCCGGGATAGTCTTGTGCAACACTTTGGGTCTGCTTAGTGCTCAGGCTCTAGTCTCAAGAACATGACTTGACCTGTGGATCTATCATTTGATTAATGGGGTGGTGGGCACCACAGACAAAGTGTTGAGCAAAATGTATCAATAGGCAGATGCATTTAATCACTTTGGTCAATCTCAGAAAGAAAAATCATGCTTTTTACCTTCAACAGAACATTGTTAGAAACATAGCACGCATGAGTAAAATGAGGGTTTTTGAGAATGTGACTGAGATGAGATGAGAAATGAGAATGTGAATGTTTTTATTCTTTAACATTTGTTTTTATACAACCTATTGTACATTGTAAGGCTTGAGTCTTTGGTGGAACACCTGGTGTCACTGACAGAATTACTGTAATGGGGGACAGAGAGTTCAGCATGAGCACTGTTGACAGGGGCCGTCAAACATGTGATTGCAACAACTGATAAGGATGGGATATCGGTCGCAGCGCATTGCAGAATGTGTATACGCTGTCACGTTATTTCTCCCAGCATTTGGCAAGATGGTTATAATTCTTAGAGCTGTTCATGGTCGGCAACGTTATGGTTGACGGTTACCATCCAAACCTGCTGAAAACTTGTGAAACGCACTGAAAACGGAGGATATAGTGGAAATGGCGATATCTGTGAAAATCACCCAGCCCTAGTAGTGATTGATGCAAAGGGCAGACAGCTGGGCAGCCAGAGATCACAGGGTGAGAGAATACATTATTCCCCTATTTCTGCTATCTGAGGCAAGCTTCTCAAAGGATGCCTCCGTGACCACAGCTCCTGACCATAGCAACCATCTTCTGTCCAGAAACTGCCGGTGTACGAATTCTGGCACACTAGGCTCTTTCCACTTCTTTTTTTTCTTTTCCTTGCTCCTGACCCGAAATCAATCGAGGTCCCCCTTCTTTAAGGACATTCCAACCCATAGAATGTTCCATCTACATTACATTACATTCTTGGCATTTTGCAGACAATCTTATCAAGAGCGACATACAGTTTATTAGACTAAGCAGGAGACAATCCTCCCCTGGAGCAATGCAGGGTTAAGGGCCTTGCTCAAGGGCCCAACGGCTATGTGGATCTTATGGTGGCTACACCGGGATTAGAACCACCAACCTTGCGTGTCCCAGTCATTTACCTTAACTAGGTCATTTACCGCCCCTTCTAGAAGCTAGAAGTAGAAGTTGGGAACTCCAGATCTTTCCCTTGAGCAAGGAAACATCAGTGCATCCTTTGCAGAAGGATTTCTTTTTTGGGAAGCATGACATATAAATGATCAACCTGCTGATCCACCTCTCCTCATCTGCCATGTCTGTAACTGACATGGATTCCAACTGAAATTTGAAGGAGCAGGGACATTCCATTGGCCTAATTCCAAAAAATGTTCTAGCCTCTCCTGGTGGGTGGAGCTAGTAGTAGAGCAAGGTAAAGAAAAAAGTGAAATTAAAAATAAAATGATAAAAAGCTATTGGAATGAGCCCGCCATATCACCGAGACCGAAGTGCCTCTTGGGAGTTCTCCTTTGACCCTTGTTTCAGTCCATAAGCTGCTCGCTCTGCCGGGTACTTCAGAAGCTGCAGCGGAGGCTGGGGCTTTGTAGCAGTTGCGCTCTGCGTACTGTCTTGTTTGTCTGCATTTCTAAGATTGACAAAAACAGCAGGCAGTCTCATTAAAGCCCTTGCAGTGTGTTTGACCATCCTTTAATCAGTCTGGCGGATATGACAGATGGCTGGCATCATCGCTGAGATTCCGGGAACATGGAAAAGCCCCTATTATCCAACCTGAACATATAGACCCTTAAGCATGTTAACGTGCTGTAAGAAGATGCTCCGACAATATTAGATTCCCTCCCAGGTTTCGGCTTATCCTACTCTGAGCGATGACTTCATCTGTTGTATTGGCCACAACAGGAGGGCCCTGTGGTCTGGTGGATCTGTGTGCGTTTATTTTGGTTGGTCTGGTGGATCTGTGTGCGTTTATTTAGGTCTGGTGGATCTGTGTGCATTTATGTTGGTCTGATTGATCTGTATGTTTATGTTGGTCTGATGGACCTACGTATGTGTGTTTTGTGTTGGTCTGATGGACCTGTGTGCTTTTGCGCTTGCCTGATGAATCTGTGTGCATTTCTGTTGTTCTGATGGACCTGTGTGCATTTCAGTTGGCCTGATGAATCTGTGTGCATTTGTCTTGGTCTGATGGACCTACGTATGTGCATTTCTGTTGGTCTGATGGATGGGTGTGCATTTGTGTTGGTCCGATGGATCTGCATTTGTTTACATTGGTCTGATGTATCAGTGTGTGTTTGTGTTGGTCTGATAGATCTGTGTGCGTTTGTGTTGGTCTGATGGATCTGTGTGCACTTGTGTTGGTCTGATAGATCTGTGGGCATTTGTGTTGATCTGATGTACCTGTGTGCGTTTGTGTTGGTCTGATCCATGAGTGTACGCTTGTTGGTCTGCTGAATCTATGTGGGTTTGTGTTGGTTTGATGGATCTGCATTTGTTTATGTTGGTCTGATGTCTCAGTGTGCATTTGTGTTGGTCTGACGGATCTGTGCGCGTTTGTGTTTGTCTGACGGATCTGTGCGCGTTTGTGTTCGTCTGATAGATCTGTGTGCGTTTGTGTTGGTCTGATAGATCTGTGTGCGTTTGTGTTGGTCTGATGGATCGGTGTGCGTTTGCGCTGGCCTGATGAATAATGCTGTCAGGTGGATGAGAAGTTGTGATGAAGTTGAGCTCGGCCTCATTCATCACGGTGCCGAGGGCGGGTACGGGGACGAGGTGGGGTCAAAGCGCGGGTCAAACAGTCATAATCAGGAAGGTGGCTGAACATTGCTTTCACATTTCGAGTGTTCAGCCTGTCTGACCGACACACACCTCTCCCATTAGCAAGCACACAGAGAGTGTGCATGCTCAGTGTAAATTGTTTCAAGTTACAAATGATGTTTTTGTATGTGTATTACCCAATCTAATATCGAAAATAAACAGCGAGTGGAGATCAACGGATTCATGAAGAGCGGGTTGAGATTGAGGACAATAATGCGGAGGGGTAGGATCGAGTAACGGTGGACGAGGCGGGATTGCTTTTGCGTTGAAGAGCTCATCTCCTCTTTTTAATATCTTATAACATGCGTTTAAAGGGCTTTTCAGTAGTATTCAGTGCCTATCATTTGACTCGGTGAATCATAACGTGTTCCCATTTGGGAAGATGAGCTTTAGCTGTATAGTCCATTTTGTTCCACCGTTATAAGTGCTTGCAATTTTTATAGACTAGCCAACACATTTCTATCATTTTGCAGATCATTTAGGCTTTGCAGCATGTGCAGTACACATACTTAATTCATTTCCTCACCTGTTGTATATATTTTTGTTCATTAAAATTCAGATAATGGTGTTAATGCATTTTAGCCTGCCTATTGGTTTCACTGTTCTCTTTTTCTTTTGAAGATAATAAAGAAGTAATTTCCATATGTCCGCTGTAGACTTTGAGTGAGCATTTTTACACTTTTTAATTAGAAACAGAAGCATTGTCTTGTGTACGGCACTCTGGACCGCGTTTCTTCTTAATTATCTTTCCCAGACTGTTATTTTTGTAGCGGATTGCGAGTGTGCCGTGGATACGAGATTCTGCAAATCTAATGGCTCTGACCCACAAGTGTGAAAGCAGTGGGTGTTGCTTCATGTCGGTTCATGCGGTTTCGCAGTTAATGAGATTCCTGGATACGCGCTGGAATATCAAGCCCTGCCAGTGAATGAAATTGACATCTATCCGCTTTTTGCTTTTACAAAGGTGGTGGCAAATTTGCGGCCCTTATCTTCTAAGGTGCAACGATAAGATTCAACCCAATGTTAATTTTAACCGTGTTTTTAAACTTTTAAATGCGGCTCATTTGTTCCTTCAATTGAATTAATTTGTTCCATTCACACCGTGAACTGTCAGTTTTGTAAGAAAGCAATTAGTAATTATTCAAAATCCAATTTTGTTTTTATGGAGTTTTTTTTTTTCTTTCTTTTCCCAGCTTGTGTAACCCACTGATAAAGAGAGTAACAGAGATCTCTTTAGAGTTCGGCCTGTCTGCGTTTGCTCATCCCTGAAAACCCGCCGTCTAATTCCCTCCTGTTTGCAGAAATAAGGCTGGGATTACGGCCGCCGGTCACGTGTCAGAAACCCGCGTAATCGAATCCGCCGTGTCTCGAGTGGCCCTCCGCTCATAACCTCGCTGATGGAGGATATTGGAAGAAGTCGGCTTTTCCTGCGTTGTGGTGGCGGCGTTACCGAGAATACGCCGCTCCTTAATCCGAGACGGGGATTAGACCGTCTGAACGGTCAAGTAAGCTTTTTTCATCACTGCTCCTACTGCTGCCGCTATTACCGCCGCCGCTGCCAGGGGTTTATTTTCATCGGCGGGTTCAGAGCGGACATAGCTGCGGCTAACGGCTCCGCAGCAGCTGACTTGTCATCTCTGGGGCTCCTGTAGTCACCCAGGACGATAGCTGTGCTTGAACACGTGTTTTCTTTTACCGATTTTAATTATTTGAAGTGCGTGGCCCCTGTTAACGGTAATGCTTTTCAGGCCTGAAATCTCATGTGTGTATGCCTGAATCCTTAGCGTATGGACACAGGGGAGGTGGTTAAATATTTTTAAATGTACTTTTGAACGATACCAGTCAATGGAACCTGGAAGTCTTTCCAGAGGTTTTAGGACTTCACTATCATGATTCGCTTCGTGGTGTGGCTCTCGGTGATGTTGAGAGCCATCTCTCTTCGACGCGACACACTTCCGGGTCACCTTTTATCAGGGGCTCCTATATTCTTGCTGAGGGTGATGGTGGGACCTTGATCTTAGGTTCTGTTGGGGTCTCCTCCCCTATAGGTGGCAATTTATGCGCAAACGGCACAAACCGGCGGTCTCGAGAAGCTTCACTTGACCTTTATGGTGGCTTCAGATGTATAATCTCCCTCTGTGTCCTCCCCACCCTGAGATGGATACTTGACATCTTTCCTCCAGGCTTTCATGTGCTGTGCCCGCGGGGGCACGCAAATAAATAGACGCGTACGCACTGGAGCCGGCGTCTGGCCAAGGCTTGAGTCATGTGATCCCCGTTCGAGGTGGCGGCGGTCATATGGTTTCAGTTTAGCAGCCTTGGTGCAGTTCCCGAGCTGGTGTTTTTGTGGCAGGGCACATGTTTGACTACCATACAGTATCCTGTCCTCGCCGGTGGAGGATTATAGAGGTCGCCAGGTTCCTACTGGTAAGTGTGCACGTGTCGTCTGCCGGCGGGAACACTGGAGCCCAGTCGCCGAGTCGCCGAGACGGCGAACAGGCCTTGTGACCGATGCCCGTGCCATGGCGCGGGCTCAGTGCGGCGGGCAGTCGGTTCACAAACGGCTGGGCGCGACGTATCTCCCGCCAAACAGAGTAAAGCGCTCGGGTTACAGGCGTCTGTTTCGGTTTCAGCCCGAAAACAAAAGCGTCTGCAATCGGCGTCGCCTGGCTGTAATCAACACTCCACCATCCACGCCGCAGACTGACAGGCCTGCTCCTCGCTGAGGAAGCTGAGGCCTCCGCATCGCGTCTCCCTCCCTCCCTCTCTCATTCTCCTTCTCCTTTTCGGTCAGAAAGGAGGCAGTTAGGCCTGGCAGCGGTTTAAAAGAGCTGAATAAAAGGGTCTGGCTTTCCTTTCATACGCGGCGGGCTTGCGTCTGGGTCGGCCTGCGAGTCACACGAGGTGAGGCGGTGTTTTTTTTTTCCTTGTTTTTTTTTCCTCCCCAGCGTGCACTTCCTTACATAAACCATTTCTCTTCCTCACCCTCTTTCCACTGCTGTTTGGCTGAAGTGCTCTGTAGAAACTCTCACTCGATCACCCGCTCACTCTAGCTCTCTTTCATTTACTCTAGCTCTCTCTCACTCACCCGCTACCTAGCGCTCTCTCACTCTTTCACTAGCTCACCTGCTCGCTCTCGCTTTCTCACTCCACATCTCTTGGACTTGCACTCTCTTGCTCTCTCACTCTCGCTCTCTTTCGCTCCTTGATCGCAATTGCACCCTCTCACCTTCTCTCACTCTCACTCTCGCTCTCTTGCTCACCAGCTCACTCTGGCTCTCTCTTGCTCCTCGATTATAATCCCCCACAATCGCACCCTCTCACTTTCTCTCTTCCTGACACTCTCCCCCTCACTCTTTCACTTTTTTAACCTCCCTCCTCCTCTTCCCCTTCAACTGAAGGCAGGGCCTGAGGAGCCCTTTGAGGACACTGAAAGATGAAAACAGGAGGAGTCCCAAATCCACACCAGGACGTTTGGAGAACCTTGACCGGCTTGGAGCCTGAACAGCTTTCTATATCAGGCACTGCTTCCTCCCTGAGTGATGGAGAGAGGGAGGGAAGAAAGAGAAAGATGGGGGAGGAGGGGGGGTGTTAAGAGAGAAAGAGAGAGGGGGGGAGTACAAACCATGTCATAGACACACTCGCCCTCAGACAGGCACACACATGCACTGTTAGTTATAAATCCACACTTGCAAATATGCACACACACATGCGCGCAGGCACACAGACAATTATAAATAATCTGCCTCTCTCACACATGCTCGCATTCACACACACGCGCACTCACTCACTCACTCACTCAAACACACCAGCACACACACACACACACACACACACAGAAAGAGAGTGAGACAAGGAGTGTTTTGCTGGGAGTCAATGACTCACTGCCGCACGGCCTCCCCGTAGGTACAGTTGGTATTATATTGCTGTTTTTGTCTGTATTCAAAGAGCCCTTTACAAACCACAAACAACCCCAACACGCCTGGAGGACGGCCTCCGAACAGCTGCTGGTTGGAGACGCATCGACGAGGTCGAGCAGACGGCGAGAGAACCTCCCGGCAGACGCCAGCCAGCCCCCCCCCCTCGTATTAGAGTCGAACGTGGCCATTTCACCGCACCGCGGATTCCAAACGTTCAGAGATAAAGAGAGCTGAGGTCCGCCCGCACTGTTTGCTCCTCACAAAAGCCCCGCTTTCTCCACAGTCCCGACCCAACAATCTACACCCCACCCAACCCCCCGGTTCACCACAGCCGCCAGCATCCAAGTGCAATCTTAGGAGGTGAAAGAAACCAGGCAAGAGGCCACGTTTTTGTTTGTTTTTTTTTTTGGCCAGCCACTTAACTCTTTGGTCTCTCTTATCCCTCTATTCTATGTTTGAAAGCAGGAGCTGCAGGCAGCTGCAGAGAACCTCCTTTATACGTTGGTCCCCTCTCTATACCTGCTCTGACGACAGAACCGCTTGTATACTTTTGTCCCCTCTCTTATATACCTGCTCTGACAACAGAACCGCTTGTATACTTTTGTTAGATGGCAAACGTTAGCTAAAGTTTGGCAACATATAAATTTCTCCTGTTAACCACAAATGTGAGCTAACACACTTAATGCACTAATACACTTTAATCAATGTAATATTTGTTCTTACCTCAAAAATCACAGGTAAGCAACAAATCAGCTAGCAGGCATTTGTATTTAAAATGCGTTGGTGGTGAACTAAATGGAATGTTCATTTAAAATCGTTCAACAGTAACTGTTTGTGAACATTTGTTGTTACATTATATTACATTATTGTCATTTGGCAGACGCTCTTATCCAGAGCGACGTACAGTTGATTAGACTAAGCAGGAGGCAATCCTCACCTGGAGCAATGCAGGGTTAAGGGCCTTGCTCAAGGGCCCAACAGCTATTGCCCCAACGGCTATTGCCCCTGCGGATATTATTGTGGCTATACCGGGATTAGAACCACCGACCTTGTATGTCCCAGTCATTTACCTTAACCTTACGCTACAGGCCGCCCTGTTGTCTTGAACGCACGCCTGGTTGGCTGTTTGTTTCAGAACAGCGGTGCGCCTGGGGAGAGTGGGTCAGCTGTTGATCCAGGCTTGGTCTAGTGACACACACACATACACACATACACACACACACACACACACACAGAGGAAGAGAATGTGCTCGTATGCATTCTCAGAGCAGCGGGTCAGACACATGAGCCAGCTCCACTATTACTCATGTTTAAGGGCTCCTGCCCTGGGGTTCTGACTGACTCATACCATGAGGGGGGGGGGGGGGATTTTCTGTTGAGACCCCCACCACCCCCCACTCAACAACAGGCTTCTTTACACAAACAGTCTGACCACCGGCCCCTCTGGGGTCAGCAGGGGCAGATGCCTCTGGCTGCATCGGGTAACATGGGCACATTCTCACCTAGTCCCTCTCCAGCTTCTCTGTGGCAGACTGATGCCTTTTAAATACAATTACTATTTAAATATATATTTTTCTCACGACTTTGAGTGTATTCTTGCAATTATACGACAGTTTTACCAACACATTTATATATTTGAAAAGGGCAAATTAAAGAACGATACAGTAACTAATTTCCATTCAAACTTAAGCCCTTTTAACATCAGAATGGAGCTTTTCTGAAACGTTGCTAGGTTACGTATCTGGTACAATGAATCAACCAACGTAAACATTGCAGCATACACAAAGTTATGAGTGACTTATTATGTGATAATGTCACCCCTTTGAATGTCTCTGAGCCATCACAATAATAATAATAATAATAATAATAATAATAATAATAATGATAATAATAATAATAATAACAGCTCATCATGACATCATGCAGTGAAACTCTCATTACTTGGTTGCTTTCGTGATCTTCATGTTGTTTGTATAAAACATTGATGGATGTTTGGCAAATTGAGCGCAAGCCTGATGAAACCCAATCCAGTGGTTGCTCCCTGGATTGACATATGAATCATAACATCTATGAGAGCCCTTGGGTCAATGTGATGGCATCCGATTTCCCCCCCGAGTATTGATATTTTACCCGCTACAGCCGTTCTCGGATCGGTACGAGGTTCTGCCTTCGGCATCGGACGATCGTTCTGCGGACGTCACTGGGGTCCGGCCATTGTAACTCTCTCCGCCTTTTCAGCCATCTTCCTTTCAACACCATGCGGTCCTTCGGAGGGATTTTTTTCTCCCCCGCCCCACTCCCATTCCTTGTTTAAAAAACCGCCGCTATTCCAATCACCCGCTCGCAGACGGAATTAAAGTGATTTATAATCAAAGGCGGCCATTAGAATAAATGACATGTGCCGGTGATCAATGCGACATTAATGTGGGGTAAATGGACCCTCATCACCTTTTAACAGTAATTCGCTTTGCCGAGATGAAACAGTCTATATGTACAGTAGGTCCTTACATGGTGGGGAATTCATTACAGATATTGCTGAGTGGGGTAATCATTCTCTGCTTTGGCTCAATATTCATTAACTGTACTCCCATACATAATTCTGCGCTTAAAAGATGTATTGTTTTATTAAAATGGTTAATTTGCTTTACTTTATGAAAATAGACTTTTGCAATCAATTAAAATCACATTATTTGAAATTCACTTTCAGCGATCGCATGTGAACAAATCCTATTACATGAAGAGCTAAGGGGGGGGGTTAATTTTAACACAAAGGGAACGAGATTGCGTAGTGCTGGGCTGTATCCGCACAATGTTTTCTGACGATGTCTTTTGTGGTTTTTGTTCTGCCCGAGTTCAAAGCGGGTTTGAGTTGGGAGTCGCAGAACGGCGGGAGAGTTTGTAAAGGTGAGGCGCGTGGGGCGGGCGTCTTGGGTTACCGCGGCTCTCGAGTGACGGCAGCTTTCAGGACTCACGCGGGCAGGCCGGAGAAAAGGCACGCGAAGCGGGGGCCGGTGTTTGATTGGAGAGAACGGGGTGTGTTGCGTAGCGAGAGGAGCGGAGCAGGTGTCGAGGCTGGGAGAGTTATGAAAGGAGTTAAGAAGAGGAGAGGTGGAGAACTGGTGAAAGTGAGATCAATGCAGGGACAATACCTCACATTATATTGTATTACATTAGGTTTTATTTAGCAGACATTGTTCCGAAGTGACGCATTTATCCAAAGTGTTGTAAGAAAGTGCATATCGAAGTCAACACAAACTATGGGTCGGTTAAGATTCACAAATAATCTGTTGTACAGCCACACAGTCCAGAGCACATGGCAGTGTCTCTGAGTGCTTCTGTCAAGACAGAAGGACATCAAGGCTCCTCTCGTTTGGATACCGGTTGGTGAATGTCCAGCTGACATTAAACTGGAACATTCTCAATAGGTCTTCAGCTGGTTGTGAGATAGTTATGACATGACACAGTGTTGAAACCTATTCATTGTTCCAAACATGTTCTTTCAGTTTTAAGAAATGTTTCCAGCATGTTTCATACAAACCTACTGATAACATTGCCCAATGGTTATCATTTATTTCTGAAAAACATGGGGGATACAGGCTAATAACATTTGTGTTCCAACAAGAATTAACAAAAATGTTCCTAACTTTCCGAATAAGCTAACGTCAATTGCCGTCCACATTTATCATTAAGTTCCAAGACTGTTCCCAAAACGTTCCTGGTGATCTATAAAATTAATGTTGCTGAGACATATAGTAGAGGAGACATTAGGAATGTTGCCCAATATCCGCAACCCCCTCCTATCCAGACTTATTCGTCCCCTCCCCCTCTGTAACCCCTCATGTAACTGAGTCACATACAAGTGCCTCCCACAGTGCAATTTCAGGTCTGGGGAGTACCCTCACATTGTCTGTTCTCAGTGAAGGACACAGGACCAACTGCTGTTCTCACCCTATGCAGGTTATGCATTTATGTATTTATGCATGCGCTGCTGTGCACAACTCAACTCCTGCATTTATGCATTCTTTTTTTCTTTTTTTCTGCTTGTAAGGACAATAAAATTGTATTACATGCAAACACACTTTTCTCAAATCGAAAACAAAGTGTCTTGGTAGCCAAAGTAGTGGATTGTACCAGCTATATACACAGTATACTGTATGTAATGGTGTAACACTCTATACGGCACCATGTACCTTAAAAAATTAACATTCTTTCAGGATGACTTATTGTCATTGAATTGTATCGAATGGCATTCTCCACAGATGATGTACAGTATGTTGCTTGGAACTTTTTTTATTTTTTCATCTGGAAATACAGAAATATTTTCCCTTGAATAAATTTGATGAACAAGCCATTTATATCCTGCTACATAATTATAATTTACTTGAAAACAGCTGGCAAAAAAAGCTTCAGCAAATCAAATGTTACATTTTATACAAATAAATTGCGCCTTTATTTTTATTTAAAAAAATAAACATTTCAACTTCCAATTGCAAAATTGAACCCAGAACCGGGTTTCCTTGGAAACGTTAAGAAATCGGCAGCAGCTGTAGATCCCACTGATAAGAGCGGCAATATCACATTTTCTTTCTTTTTCCGTCCCACAGACGAACCCGAAAGGAGCGTCACGGTTCTGAGTCGTCCATCTGTCTCCCCGCGAAGCCGTGTCTCTGTCCTTTTATCACGGCCAGTTATTCATGGCTTTTGATTCGGCTCGACTCGGGGTCGTGGCTGTTCTCCATTACTCTGTCTGCTTTGAAGTGAAAAAGTCATTCATCAGGGTCACATAGGTTTGTTTATAGTCCCCCTCCCCCCCCCTCTTAATTTCTTCATTTGTCCCCTAAAAACCAGCTTTCATGCATCCTTCCTACCCAGGGCCAGGGGCGAAGTGTTCACACTTGTACTCGGTCTCTTAACCGGTTAAAATTTCTCTGTCAATTTTGACCTTCTAAAAAAAATGCTTGTATACTTGTAGGCCCAAAACTTCTTCTCTCAGTTTGGGGTAGTACAGACGTACAGTACTGTATGTGCGTCTCTCGAGGCCCTGTTTGGCCCAGCCTGGGCTCGTCTCCACCTGGCCTCGCACCCTTAGCGGCGGAGAGGCTGAAGAGGCTGAAGAGGCCGGGTGTGAGCAGGGGTGAAGGCCGGGATAACTGACGGGGCGATGCTGTCAGACTGCCCACCGAGCCAGAGGCTGTTTCTGAGAGCAGTGGGTGGACTCGGTGGAAAAGGGGGCTCCCCTGTAGAGTCTGATGCGGTTACCGCTGTGAGCCGCCGCAGGCTCTGTGCAGCGCCCCTCGGCTGCAGAGGAAGGGTAGAGAGCTGGAGAAAGAATGTTTTGCGCTTTCGTCTGCGACGGTGGAGACGAGTCTTGTCGAGCGTCTCTGTTAAAAAAAAAACCAAAAACAAGATTGTGTCCAAGCCTGGTGCCTGTATCCTTCATGTCTGAAGTGTACATGATGAGCTGTTATTATGACCACAGGTGTGACTTGATAAAACCGGTGTATTTAATCACACTATTTACTCTTTGGTTTTGCTGTAAAGTAATTTGATGTGGCTGGCTGATTGCTTGCCCTGGACTGTGGCCAGTCCCCTGACAACATTACTGTCGCCGTTAGGTCTCCTCTCCTGTTGTTATTCACCGTTCCTCCCTTATTGCTCACCTTCGGCGTGCCTGCCGTTGTCAGTTATCCGGGTAGGTGTTTCACCCGGCCCCTCTCGGGGTAGATGGTGAGATAGCGTGACGCCGGGGACGGTGACTCACGTTGAAACTTGCATAATATATATTGTTTCTCTTCTGCCTCGCCGTCCCGCCAGGTCCCGCTCGCTAGCCAAACAGCTCCCAGGCGATAATGTATTAGTAGTTAGTCATTACATTTCTCAAGCACTGAATGATCTGCCAAGCTGGCTTCTCCAGGGTCAGGCCGGGCCGACCCAAGCCGGAGCGTGGTTACGAAACGCCCATGCCGGAGTCGAGCGTGCCGGGCCAGTTGTTAATTCCTGCCACGCCGAGATCTCCCCATGTCTGTTTTACAGCTTTAAAGTTTCTCGCTGACAGAGTAATTGAAGGCCCTTTTAATTGCCCCCACGATAACAGGCGCAGCGCCCAACCCGAAACCTTGTTTTCTTCTCCGGTAATCCAGACGTGTCGCGCGGCGTCTTCGGGATCTCGTTCGGCGGTATTTTTCAGGTCAAGACGCCGCAGGAGTCGAAGGGAGTTTGAGAGGGCTTCGGAGCTGCGAGGTGTAAACGGTCGTAAAAAAATAAATAAAACACGACTGCAACTGGAACCCTTAAAGGGCTTTGAAGTAATTCCTCCGCTGTGAAATTCTGCACAGGAAATTAATTAAAGCCCGGGAGTGGGGGCACCTGAGTAGCTTGCTAGAAGGCAAATGTATCCTAACACCAGCAATTAACGGCAACATAAAGCTGTAATGACTCTCCTTATCAGCCAGCAGAGTCGGCGAGGGGTGTGCTAATGATTTGTTAGCAGCTCCCGCTAAGGAAGCTCTGTGACAAGTCGAGCTTTAGCCTGTGTCCCGGAAATGCTTCCGTTTGATTACCGAAACGCTTGTTGGTAATCAAAAAACTCATTAAAAAAATTAATTAATGGCTTTTCATGGCCCTTCTATCTGGAGCTTGCAAGTGAAGTTTGACGACTTTAGGAACTCACCGGCTAAACAGGATCTTACTTTGGCACTGAGTGTTCACTTCATATCCAGTATGAATGGATTGTGTGTGTGCGGTACACGCAGTACAAGTTAAGCAGGTTGTCTGGGGTTAGATGGCATGTTGAGGGATAAACAATGGA
Source organism: Conger conger (assembly GCF_963514075.1). Lineage (NCBI taxonomy): Eukaryota > Metazoa > Chordata > Actinopteri > Anguilliformes > Congridae > Conger > Conger conger. Next base: position 49,512,638 of record NC_083760.1, on the reverse strand, counting down.
TTGTTCTGAACAGCTGTTTACAGGGTGAAATGTCTACAGTAGCTGTCAGGTTATGAGATGATTTGGTGTACACTTCCTTATAGAGGTATCTGATCTTGGAGAAGAGCAAGCCAGTCAGCTGCTCACTTACTGCAGGTTTATCTTTGCCAGTATTATCGTATTTACTGAAATAAGTGGCAGTGTAGAACAGCATACGACCAGGGTAAGACAAAGGTTTCAGGTCTGATTCTCATCTGGGGAACTGCTGTTGTAGCTTTGAGCGAGGGACTTTCCCCAAATTGCCTCAGTAAATATTCAACTGTTTTGTAAGTTGCTCTAGATAAGAATGTCTGCTGAGTAGCTGAATGTAAAATAATGTTATGAATTGGAGCAGCCTGTAGCCTAGTGGAGCAGCCTATATATATGGTACATGGCTGGGCCCCGGAAGGTTTGCCACGATAACATCCTGCTGTTGGGCCCTTGAGCCAGGCTCTTAACCCCGCATTGTTGGGGTTGGGGGATTGTCCCCTGCATAGTCTAATCAACTGTAATTCACTTTGGATAAAAGTGTCAGGTAAATAACAAATGATTTAAACCATTTATATATTTTAACATCTATCTTAATGGAGAAGTAACCCTGGTGAGTAGGGGGAAAATCTCCTTTGCCTTCCTGGAGAAGTTCAGAGAAGTTCAGAGTTAGTAGACCATTGCAGGTAAAAATCCTTCTCTGCAAAGCTTTACCACCATCTTTCAAAGCCGAGCTGATTGGATAGCCAGTCAATCTGTGAAAACTTCCAGTAATCAGTATGTGAAAGAGATTCACTAGGCGGTACCAATTTCCGGTATTGTTTCTGGCAGTTCAGATTGTAATTGCAATGTAATTATGCAGTAATGTAAATAGAGTAAGTATGTAAGAGTATGTTACTTAGTATTTAAGTATCGCTGAATAACTCTCCCCTGCCATCTTCATCCTAGCAACAGTTACCTAAGTGACAGGAATAAAGTACACCAATACAAGAAAGATGATATGGCGTATAAAATCTCCAATTAAGCCTCAAATGGAAACATTTCCAATTATGTGTACTTCTGTCTCCCTTGATAATTCATAACCAGCTCATTAAAGTGGATCAGCTGGCACCGTATAAGCAAGCGGGTAAACGGAAGCAGCATTGCATTCACAAATTAACATATTATCCTTAAAGGATCCATATCATTTCTCGGTTATTTATTTTATTTATCAGGGACAGTGCACATTCATCAACATTTTCAGCTTCAACATCAATGTAAATACGCCAGTGTTAGCTAATGAGCTAATTTTCATCTGTAGTCCCTAACCTGCATGTCTTTAATCATAGGGTCCCATCTATTGATTTTTAACTTTTCTCTTGACTATTTCTCTCTGTTCGGAATGCTGCCTTTTAAAAAGATTTTTTGGCAACGATAACAAACTCTCGTCGAGAACAATTGTATTTTCCACCTCTGTTGTAGCATTAAATGCTCTTTTTGAAATTTGAAATAAGTTTTAGTCTTCTGCATGCTTAAATTTAACAAGGAAACAGGAGACGCGTTTGAGGGCCTGATGTTTTTTGTGAAGCCTGCTTATTTGGATGGTGTCACTGAGTGAACTTGCCTGGACATGGTGCGGGTTTGTCCAGTTAGTTCGTCCTGAGAGCAGAGGGAAATGGAGGATTGTTCTGGAGTCTAGCACAGTTCAATTGTTTGAGAAGGCAGCAGAAAAAGAAATGTGATGCCAAGGCTGGTTGTGACAGTAAGATCTTGGTGATAAATGATGGGCACTTCAAATAGAAGCACCACAGCATTTATTTGATCTATGTCTTTGGCTGGGACTATAAACGTGGGACCTTGGAAACATTTAACCTGTAGGCATTCTAAATTGCAAAAACCAGTGGTGACATGAACGGTTATGCAAATAAGGACCCAACTGAAGGCTTTTTTAGGGCAAGGATGTCGTAAACCAGGGGTCTCCTACGTAGCTTGTCTGAGAAGGCCCAGTGTGAATGCAGGTTTTTTTTTTTTGCTCTAGGACAACTACAAGAACATAATCAATGAGTCAAACATCTTTACAGAAGATGTCTGTGGTTAGTTGTTTGACTGAATCAGGCATCATAGCACTAGAACAACAGAAACTTGGGCCTTCTCGGACAAGCTTAGACACCCCTGCGCTAACTGAATTAATTCAGATGATTAAGTTACCACAATGGTTTTGATTGCTTAACAGTTGGCTTCAGGATCTTCTGTATCAACCAGGTTGCTACTAGAAACTACAGGTAAAGCAAAAAAACATGGAAGGGAAAGTGCTTGGCTGTAGTTATGAAAGTGCTTTACAACACAGTCTCTCTCTCTCACACACACACACACACACACACACACACACACAGGCTTTTCAAAACTGCCCAATTCTATTTACAGTTTGTGCTGTTTGAGTCCTGTGGGTCTGTGTTCTTGGTGTGCTATCACGGTCAGGCTGGGCGTGTGCTGAGCATTGAGCCTATGGGCAGGGTTAATGTTTCACCCCCTACAGCAGAGCCATATCCCCCAGGAGGGACAGAGAGGGGACGGAGAGGAAGAGAGAAGACCGGTTTGGCGCGGTAAACGATCTCTCTGGCGGGACGTGGCCTCCCCCGCCTCCTTCAGAACAAGCGAGTCAGCACGGCTCGACTCTCCCGCTCTCCCACTCTCCTCGCTATGGAAACCCTCCCCCCGGGGGCCACACGCACCTTTGTACCCTGCCCTCCTCGGAACAGGACGGTCCTCTCCGCCTTACCGGCCGGCTTAGTCACGTCTCTCTCTTTCTCTCTCCCTCTCTCGCTCCCTCCCTTTTTTTCCCGCCCCAGCGACTCGGAGCGCGGCGCAGAAAAACCGGTTGTGTGTGTCAGCTGTGTGTCAGAGCAGGATATTAGTCTGTCCCCCGGGGCCACACAGGCAGGTGAGCGGATAGCTTTCTCTTAACCCCTTCAGTCTGAACGGTTGAGGGAGGGCGCTCGCACCTGCATATTTCTCCCTCTCGCGCTCTCTCCCTCGCCCCAAAGACGTGACTGGCTGCGTTCAGGTCAGAAAGAGCTACCGTCGACGGGTTTTAGCGCACAAGTTGTGGGTCACGTTCCCGGTTCCTGGGCCTCAGAGCTGTAGGTTATCTTTAATTGGCTGGGCATAAATCAGTCTGTCGCCGCAGATATAGTACGCGTCTCGGAATGAAAGATATTAGGCTCTTTATTAAATTATATTTATGTCATGTGATTATTAAAAACCTGCAGCGACAGCTCTAATTAGACTTCAGCGCTCCCTCCGGCTAATCCTGCATTATTTGCTGTCATTATCTGTCATTTGTTGGTGTTGTGGGTTCAGGCTGCTGTCCTTGTGTTTACAACGGATCGTAGCGGTAAATTATTTGGGTTTAGTTGTCGGGCGGAATTTGCGTGTTGCTGGGGAAGGGATTTTAGAGCCTGGTGTTGAAGAAGCGGACGCAGACTGAAACGCACGTGCACCCCAGACACTCACACGCACACACACGCGGGGGCCATGAATTCACAGCTGCAAATTCTTAACGGCTGACATTTTAACTCCTGAGCCTTGCTTTGGAAGCCAGTCAGCAGTCCGTGTCTTTATCTCCCCCGTTTCCCTCCCGAACGGCGCTAAAGGCTGCGGAATGCCTTCGCGGAGCGAGCGACCTCCGTGTGTCTCAACAAGCCTCGTCCGGGAAAATAGGACCGGCCCAAAAAATAGGAAGCAAATAAAGACGGGTTGTTAGCTCGGCAACAAGGCGAGCGCAGATAGCTGGGCTCTGCGATAGGGGGCCCCTTTGAAAAGCGCGGTGCGATAGCGGTCTGTTATCGATCGGCGTAGATGGGAGAGCGGCGCGCTAATCTCCCAGCCTGCGCTGATTACCCCGGCTCACCGACGTCGGTTGGTGGCTGCGGGGGAGATAAAGGCCTCCTGGCAGCTCCACGCCACGCGTCCACACATCCTGCGGCCAGAGACTCACCGCCAGCCGCAGTTTGTGTGGCGTGGTAGGTCTCGGATAAGGCCTTTCTGACTAAAACCCTTGCTCAGTTTCTTTATCACAGAAGAGGGAGTAACTGCCGTCTCGCTTTGGATGGCAGTTATTACAAATACCAGATCGATCACCCAAGCTTTAAACTAACCCTTTTTTTTTTTTTTTACTTTGTTTTTGTTATGTAGTTTCAGGTGTTTTTGACCTTGATTCCTTCTCCCTTTTTGGACAAATGGAAACTTGCCATTTGGAATTTGTATATCTTCATTTTGTAGAACATTAATAAGATTTGAAGAATAGTTTGTAATAGTTTCTATCGTGGTTGGGGACACGCTTGAGTTCACACAGTTGAAAGTTGTCCCGAAGATCTCAGGCAGGGTTGTTTTCTTCGTATAGCTTCACTTTGTGTGGAAAATAAAGAAAAGGAGTCTGAGAATTGCAACAATGCAGTGTTTGCAAAAAATGGATAACATTCAGCCACTATCTCAAAGTTCTACCAAGGTTCATGAAAAAAATAATAAACATAGATAAGAATTTCAGTTATTCGTGGGGAGAAAAGAATGTGAAATACTTGTCTTGTTGAAAAATCTTAAAAAGCCAATGAGTTGAAAGAGATTGACAACAAGTGTTAGTCCAGAGCTTGTCCTTCAGAGCATGTCCTCAAGGGGTTATTTTTCCTGAGATTATGTTGGAGCTGCTTACTTTGTCTCCCCAAGTCTCACGTTACTTATGTACCACACCCCTAGAACACGGACGCATCGCTTTATTTTGATACTTATTGTACCGGAGCCTCTCCCCCTCCTCCCGTCTCTGAAAAAAGGCCTGCTTTAATTGCCAACCGTTCGAGCAATTCCACCATTAGGCTCCTTTGGTTAATTTCATTAGGAGGTCAGGGCTACCTGCTAATGCAGAGACGTGCTCTAATCGCACGGAGGAACACTGAGTGTAGAATTACCCCCCCACCCTAGCTCATTCGCTAATGGTCGCCCGGGGCAATGCGCTGGAGGTCAGTGGGGTCAGGGTGCTGGAAAAGTTCTCCAACTCTGCAGAAGACAGATGGAAGGGTGCGGGGGCGGGCTTGGAAGGGTACGGTCGGTTCCCCCGAACGCGGCTACGCGCTCTTCGGCGAGCAAATGACCTCGGCGATCCCGTGGCACTGCTTCACCCTGCATGCGCTCCCAGAGGAGTCGGGAGTCATGTGTCGGCTGGCTCTGTTCCCTGCGACAGCTGTGAGGCTAGTTTTGGCGCACGGTCGCCAAACAAGCTGTCCTCCTCTCCATTTGGTGTGAGTTGCCATTGCTGAACTTTAAGGAAGGACTGTGGACAAGGACGCTCATAACGTAACGTTTTTGGGGAAACAATTTATGATTCTGAATGTGAAATTTTGTCACAAATGGGTGTATTCCAGTGGGGTTTAGAAATGAACCCCAGACTTTGGGAACGTGAACCTTTACTTTTAACCTTTACTTTTAATCACCATGTTACCGTACACTGTCGATACATTTGACATTGCCTCAGAATACTTGATGTACTGCTCCTTGATAATTCTGCGCATTGTACTACAGAGAATGGCAGTTTGTTTTTGAGAATAAGAAATGTAATGCAGATGGCCCACGCGTTTTCTCCCTTTGTTTTGTTTTCAGTTTCCATGGTGATGACACTCCTAATATTTTTTTTGTATTTAAGTGTGTATTTTATCGTGTTACGTGTTCCATAATGCTAGATTTGTCAGTCAGGTGAATATCTTACTTACGTTACGGGTGGAGCTGTCTTGTGCTCAGGCCTGAAGGGTAAAGCAGTGTCCTTCTAGAAAGTTCACAGCTGTCATGTCTGCTGCTTTGCTGGTGAGGTTCCGTTGCGTCAACACACGCACCTCGCTGCCTGTGTGAGAGACTGAAGGGCACGCAACCGAGGTGAACTCCCTCTCACTCTATCTCTCTCTCTCTCTCTCTCTCTCTCTCTCTGTATCTCTCTCTCCTTCTCTCTCTCCCTCTCGCTCCATCTCCCTCCCTCTGTCTGTATCTCTCTCTCAATTCAATTCAATTCAAATAAGATTAATTGGCATGACCACACACCTGCATTGTATTGCCAAAGCAATTATTTACATAAAGTTACATGTACAATATACAATAATAGTAATAATACAGTAACAGTGATAACATTATTAACAGTAATAACGTACAATAACAATTACTGTGGGCTTTTTTACTAATGGTAGTAGCAACAAACAAACAAAAACAGGAACAATGTGATGGTGGAGTTGCCTGTTCACTGTCTCTCAGACTATGACTGGGTCCTAGTAAGACTGATAATTTGTTTATTTTGGTCATTTCTTTGAACTTAGGCAGAAATCTTGTTATTTCTCCCTCAGTCCCTTTTTACCCCCCTCTCTCTGTCACGTTCTCTCCTCCTCTTGCTCGCTCTCTCTGTCTCTCACTTGCTCTCTTGATCGCTCTCTCTCTCTGCCATTGCATCACAGGTTGTAATCACAGGAATAAAATCTAGCAATCATGTGGCAGCAACTAAATGCATAAAAGCATGCAGATGTGGTCAAGAGGTTTAGATGTTTTTCAGACCAAATGTCAGAATGGGGAAGAAATGTGACCAGGGAATGATTGTTGGTGCCAGACTGGGTGGTTTAAATATCTCAGAAACTGCTTATGTCCTGGGATTTTCACGCACAACAGTCTCTAGAGTTTGCAGAGGATTGTGCAAAAAACAAAAAAATATCCTGTGAGCAACAGTTTTGCAGGCAAAAACTCCTTGTTAATGAGAGAGGACAGAGGAAAAGGGCCAGACTAGTCGGAGCTGACAGGAAGGTGACAGTAATGCAAATAACCATGCATTACAACAGTGCTATGCAGAAGAGCATCTCTGAACACACATTGCGTCAAACCTCTTAAGTGGATAGGCTATAGCCGCAGAAGACCAATAAGTGTAAAAAATAAGTAATAAATACCCAATAAAGTGCTCACTGAGTGTATATAGCTCTCATTTGTACATAATCTCACCAATATGTACAGTGTGCTGCACATAGAACATTGTACATTTCAACATCAAGGTACGGTATAAGTGATACGTATTTTGCACTATATATGGAACTGCAAATAAATATAGAATGGGCTTAGAAGAAATTCATATAGGAGGTGAAAGAATGTCCATGCGTGCAGTCATGCGCACAAGTGCGATGTTCAGAAAAGTAATTTGAGGAAATCGCAGTACACCCACACAGGGTCTTTATGCTCTTTATGCTTTATGCATTTTCATGCAGTTACTGCAGTGTTGCACCAGACCCATTTCTAAATATATATCTCATACATACTACATTTTGTCCCTGAACACTTAAGTACACTTGGTGTCTCAGCTCCAAACCCTATGTAACTGAACCATAATGTTGCGCATTATAGAACCAAATTCTTAGTGATGCATGCAGAATAATGAAAATATTCTGTATGCATCTCTAAATGAAACGGGGATCCCCAGGCGAGCTGGTTGACAGCATTAGCGGCAGAGCGTTTGTGTGGCGTTGCCGTTAATTGCCTGTTAGCTTATTTTAACCCGCCGTTGTGCTTTGGTGTGGAATGGGATTCGTTTGGTAAGTTGCTCCGACTGAGCGGTGTTCAGGCACAGTCTGAGAGGGACATCCCTGAGCACTTTAAGTATCGAGGCAAAAGCGGGTCGCTATTCCCCCAATGGTCGCAAAATTTTTTTTCTAATAATAAAATGATTTTCCAGTCTGCAGTGTAGCGTTTTGTCTCGATATCATACCTCCCTTTTCTAAAGCTCTTTTTCAAGCAGTTGAAAAAATGAGAGGGACGCAAAGGGCTGGCTTTAAATAACAGTGGACGTTCGCATGTCTGTGAAAAGCCAAGTTGAATGTATTGTTTCGGTTTACGGAGTAATTTTCATGCGTACTCATCTGTTGTCGGTTCCCTCCCCATCCACCCACTGTTGCGTTTCCCTGGTGCAGGTATTAAAAAAGCCAAGTTGAGCACTGTGTACAGAAAAGGCTGAACGATCCCATGGCCTTGGCAACATCGTCCCAAAACCGCTTTTTAAATGAGGAGCAGCCGTTCGGCAGTCCGTGCCTCTGCTTGCCCCGGGCTCGGGAGACCCTGCAGTCGATGTTTCCGTGCGGATAAGCTCCGTGTGCGTCCGTGTGGATAAGCTTGGGAGCGTGTCAGGACAGCTGTGAAACCCTACGCCCCGTGTCAGAAAGGTCTTCATCCTGCAGTTGAGCAAACTGAGTTTTCTCCTCTGCAGACAAGCCCCCACCACGGCCTGGTAGCTCCTCGTTTCGACTCCAGACTCCATCCCCGCAGCATCTGGGAATGGTCGTATTTGGATATTAGTTTCCTACAATCCGATTGGTTCTGACAACTTTTCGCCTGAGTTATTATTAGTCAATGGACGAGTTGGCGGAATCGCCACCTTCAATTGGAGCTGAGCCCACTTGAGGTCGTGATTCATTAGAAGTGACTGAGCGTCAGTTTACTTTCAAAGAACATCCCAGACTGTTGCTGGGTCTTGAGTAAGGAAAGGGTTATGAATCTTGACTAATGACACCGGACCGCCCTTAGTTGCAGACCCAACCTTGTCACCTGATTCAGCATATAAGCTGCTGCCATCCATGTCAGTTCACATTTGGTAAAAGCAGCACCCCTGCCACCCCCAAGAAAAAAGTCTTTATTTTAAGATAGGATTTGCTGATAGATGCTGTTTGTCTTTCTTCAGGTCTGAAGGGACACCTGCATTTGGTTAAACTCACTCTGCCTGTTGATGTTCACCTGACATTTGGTGGAATTCCAGTTGCTATGGCTGGTGTGTGAAGCGGTTCAGCCACAATACAGTGCAGTAGGATGTTTGGCTGTCAGGTGGTGAATAATATATGGTTGTTATAAGGGTCTACAGTTCTTCATAAAATAGGCCCACAGATTTTGACCACAAAAGATGAGATTGTGGAGTGGAATGACTTTCTTTACGTCTGTACTAAAGACCCGGTGGCACTTTTTCTTTTTTCCCCCCTCAGAGAAAATTGTTTAGCTTTCTATAACATAAGCAAGAGAGCCAGTAACACCAGCGTGAGGGTGTTTTGAGTTAGCTAAGTTTGAGCAAACTGCAGAGATTCTCCCCGCTGATAAAATTCTGCTGCGCTCGAAAGGGGCAGCTTCCTGAAATGTCTAAGTGCTCCAGGTGTTCCCCAAAGTCATTCCCATTACTTTTACAAATTAACATTAACCGTATTTTAATTGCCTGCTAGTTATAATCTGAAAAAACCTACCCAGATCCAAAGCGCATCGATGAAACAAATCCTTTTCATTACCGGACAAGATTGTCAAGTCTGAAACGGCAGGAAGTGGAAACGGTCAAAGTAAGAAATTAACCCAGATCAGCCTTCTGTATACAGTGGTCTCCGACCACAGTCCTGGAGGGCTACAGGGTGTGCTGGTTTATGTTGTTACTCTGATCTTAATGAATTAATTTGAGCAGTTGATTCCACTGTTATCTCCCCTCACCTGGTTACCTGGGTCTCAGCAGGGTGCTGATTGTCAAGTGAAAGCAGTATAAGCAGTCTTTGCACACACACAGACTAATTGCTGTTGATATAAGCCTCACCTCCTCGCTGTCGTTAATTCTGACTCCATTTCACCCAGGAGCTTGGATGGCCCGTGGCCTTCTGACTCAGGGTCTAATTGTTGTAAAGTTCAATGGGAGCCAAATTGACATTTCATGTACATCCTACGCTTGGAGGGGTCCGTAAGGAGGGGGTTCCCTGGGGGGGGGGTCTGGGCCCTCATCGTTTCGGCTTTATGGGGGTAGGTGCCTCGTCACATGCCTGCTGGACCCCTAGCATTTAAGCTGTCTCCATGTAGACGTGGGGCTTCCACTCTTCCCTGCATGCGAACAAGGTGTTGAGCGCACTGGGGCATAGGGGGTGGGGGGTCAGCGGGTTTGTCTCTTCAAGCCCAATACCCCCCCCCCCCCCCCCCAAGCCCCCACCACCACCGCATTCCTGTGAAAGGGCTTGGAAGGACACCCGGAGGAGTCCGCTAGGCTAATGGGGTCCTTTGGGATGAGCTGCCCTTTCTGGACAGACATGTCCTCCAGTCACGTTTCTCACGGTGACTACACCCCCCTCCCCCTCCACTCCAGCTCGTGTCAGCCCAGACCGAGCCTCGTCTCAAGGACGGCGATAAATACCGCACCGCGCTGCCAGTCCTCGGCCATCTCCCTGTGGGAAATCTACAGTATGTATACCATAAAAACATGAACACTGGTCACTCCAGAAAGTCAATTTATTTTCTCTTTTTATTTTGTTTTTCTTTCCCGAGCTGCAGATTTGGTTTCTGAAACCACTGAAGTGCTTTTTTATCTCAAGTTTGTTTACGCAGTCATTTCTATTTCTTTATTTTATTTTTTTGGCGAACTAAACATTGATATCAGTTCTGTGGTTTTTGGAGTATGATTCAAGCAGCCAGTAAATATTGTCTTTGGTTGAGTGAGTTTACATTATATGTCACCCATGGACAAACATCTCTACGCACCCACGCACGCGCACACACAGACACAAGCATAAAAATGCAAAAGCCAAAGATGTTTTAAAAACAGCCCTCATTCCAAAAGTAAGATGTCAGAGACTTAATAATAATAATAGGAAAAACTTCATATTTAGGCTCATTTCCTGGTGGGAGCTGACAGATATGACCTGGGCCCCAGCCAGGCCAACTTCACCCCCTTGCTCTGTAGCACAAACCTCTCCTGAGCGCCTGAGTTATTGAGCTTGTTTTTGATCTGCAGCCGTCCTTCAGGGTCAAACCAGTGGGGCCTGCCCTGCCCAGGTCACTGTGGCAACCCTCATATACCGGCCTTGGAAGTTTATCAAAAGCCTAAAGTCAGAGGGGCCCAGGCTCAAACTTGTGTGGTCTTAGTTAAGCTCGCTCTGTTTTTGTTTAGTTATCCTGTGGCTTAAGTTAAGATAATTCCCAGCATCCTCTCCGGCCTTGTCATCCTGATATGCCGGGCATAGCTCACCTCACATGACTCAGTGTCCCACATCAGAGTCGAGAGGGGGCCTTCAAATCCGCCCTCAAACTCTCACACAATAATTACCCATTTTCAAAGAGGCACTGTACAGACAGTGAGCACTTTATTTGGTATTAGACTTATTTTTTTAGACTTAAATCTTTTGCTGCTGTAGCCATTTAGACGTTTGACACATTTTGTGTTTAGAGATGCTATTCTGCATACCACTGTTGTAATGCATGGTTGTCACCTTCCTGTCAGCTTTGGCCAGTCCGGCCCTTCTCCGCTGACCTCTCATTAACCCGCTGGACTGCTGCTCACTGAATGTTTTTTGTTTTTCGCACCATTCTCTGCAAACTCTAGAGATTGTTGTGCGTGAAAATCCCAGGAGATACTCTCACCACCCTGTCTCGCACCACTATCATTCCATGGTCACTTTGATCACATTTCTTCTCTTTGGTGTGAAAAACAGCTGAACCTCTTGACTACATCTGCATGCTTTTATGCATTTAGTTGCTGCCACATGATTGGCTGATTTAATTATGTGCGTTAACAAGCTGGTGTACAGGTTTTGTTCAGTTAGTGTATATGAGATGGAAGATGAACCCCCATGTCGACTGCAATGTTGCAGTTATATGAGAAAATTATCGCCTGCGGTTGGTATTTATTTCCAGACGCATATGTATGAATGAATGCATTGTACCCATCCTTGTGTTGATATTATCTAACAATGAAAGATGTTTATAGAAGCCACATCAAGTTCTTCTTGCATTAAATGCTGGGGTTAAGTGCAAGTAATGCTGCACTTCTTTCTTGCTGTGCTCAACAGGTAATTCGGCAATACAACAATTTCCCCCCGTGAAGGGCATTCAAACTGCCCCCGAGGTCATTATCCGGCTTATACAATGGCTTGTCAACAAAAAGCATCCTTCTAAGATAGACATTTCTTTCATATGTTACTGTGTTAACGTTACTTAACTTATTGTGCTGTAGAAATATTGCGTTTCATTTCTACAATGGATAAAATGGGGATATGTTCAAGGAATAAAGGACCTTTGTCTTCTGAGGACCCCTCCCCTCCAGGTGGCCAGAGCAGCCCCCCCCCTCCCCATGCAGTCTGGTGAATTTGCAGGTACCCAGACCTGCACCTCAGTCTGCCCTCTGCTACCCCCCTCCACCACTCCCCAATGCCCCTCCACTCCGTATGCCGGATCCGACCAACCATCTGCCGCCAACTGTGCCACACCCTGGAGACCCGACAGCCGCCCCCTCGGCCTCTAGGCCTTTTGCTCCGCTCTTAGGCGCGATTACCCACCCGGCAAAGGGCTTGCAAGGCGCCCCCAACCAGGGCCTTCCCACTGTTGGACTCTGCTTAACTTATCGGCTGGTGAACTTGCACCTCGTTTCAATCGGTTGCACCCTTGCACCTCTGGCCTTTCTTGTTCCGGAGTCAGAACTTACTGAGGCCTCGGTAAAAACTTCCAGACATTATACAAGATAGGGGTCATATTCTGTTTAAACTGCCTTTGTAAAGATACGCAATGCATCTGTGAAGCTCTGGTCCGTTTCTTAAAAGTGCAGTACCGTTCTATTTTCATTTCCAAAGGCTATGTGCATGGGGCTCTCATTGTGGGCGCAATGTTAGATTTCCAGCCCTCGATTCTGACTTCTTTTCAGGGAGAAAAAGGTGTAACTAACGGGAAATGCTCAACTTCTGAAGGGTGTAGAAAACGTCAGGGAGATGAGAAGGGTGGTGGGAGTGTGCTGTGTGTTCGGCACGATGCGTTATGTTCCTGCTCTGAGATGTTTCACCAGTGTCATGTAATGAATTCAGTGTGTTTGTTGTAGGGCTGGTGAGAAGGCAAGGTCGTCAGGTAGCACTGCGGTAAAAGTATGGATCTTTGGTAACAGGTGGAGAAGTGCTGGGTCGGCTGGGGGGCGGGGTGTCATTGATTCATACGTTGACCCCACTCAAGAAGGCTTCTATCTGCGACTGGTTTCAAGTGCGCTTTGTCGTACTGTCTGTTGAGAGGCCAGTGCTGCTGGTGTTGGCAATAGCCCAAGGCTAGTAGGTCAAAGGCTGTTCACATGAATAATGGAAATGGTAAGGTACTGTGCTTTAAGAGACCGACCAAAGCTTCACATGTGTTCTCAAATCTTTGCGTTGCTCATCTTGGCAAAGTCTGTTTTCACAGAATATGACCTCCATCTTGTATAAATTCTGTAATTTTAAGCTAAGCCTTAGTAAATTGTGACTCTTGATTTAAAAAGGCCAGAGCCAGTTTGAAATTCTCAAAATAATCCACTCAGTAAAGAAATACAGGCAGTTTGTGCCATATTTATTCACAAAAATTAAATATAAAAATTAAAAAATGTAGTTACAGAAATGAGAGATTTACAAACTCTGCAGAGATAATTCTGTAACTTTTCCTAAATTTTTGGGCTTAAAACAATTGTGTTTGTGAATTTCTTTTCTTGTTTCATGCATTTTAGCACTTTTACTTGTAATAAGACTCAACACCTTTTTTCCTTAGCCTGTATAGGCTAACTTTGCTATACTATAGTACCTACAAATATTGAAGTTGAGTCAGTCGTGTCCTTTATTTCAAGAAAATAGTTTTTTGATTCTTTAATCATTGTGAAATCTTGTTTCGGAATTTCTGCTGCGATTCCACCAGGCTATGTTGCTAGCTTGTATACTGTCACAGGTGGACTCGTTAAATTTTTTTCTTCAATCAATTTATTCAAGGGGCACAGTGTCTACTGTAGTTTATTTTATTTTATTTTTTTTGTTAAAAACCAAGATTAAAAGAGCGGAAGAACAGTTTACAACTGTAATATTTAAAACAGGGCTACAGTTTGTAGGTTTTCGCAAGCATGTTATTCTTACAGTGAGTCTGTTCAAAAGCAAGAGACTGGCAGTTCACTGAGTGCAGTGTGATATATTTGTCAGAACTATTCGTCTGCAGTTTATGTATATTTTAAAAAATTCTCTCCGGAAAATGGCTTTAATCCACCTCATGCTTGAGTGATGTGTCATTTCCCTTTGGGAATAATATTCAGATCAACCAGTTCCCACTTAACATGGTGCTTTTAAGGCAGGAATTATCACAGAGCACTTCACTGCATTACAGTGAAGTCATGCATATGAGGACAGTATTCAGTGTGTGCATATCCGCGTCTCAGCCTGTCGTGTCTGAGTACGTGCGTGTTCACCAGCCGGCCAAAACCAAGCTTCTTTTTTCAAGCTAATTTCCTGATCATGCTGCGAGATGGTGCTCACTAGTGCCACTGCGGTCAGCCCCAGTATAGGTTATTCAGACCAGTTTTCTATGTACAGTCAATGGTACAATTGCGGGCAAAATACGAAGTCAATATTTTTTCCCCACCAAACAACTTAGTCGCCATCAGTGTTTTTTTTCCTTCATCTAATGTCTTTTTTAAAGTTATTGTATTATTATGACAATACGGCAATACTTTGTGGACGAATCAGAGACTGGACGAGATTACATCACTCTTACGCACTTTGTGAAGGAGCCAAATTGGCTTCCCTACTGCGCAGTCACTGGCTCCAAATTGTACAACATGGCAGTGCCAGTTAACTTGAGTTCTGCGGCTTCAAAACGCTTTTCACAAGCCCATGGATCGTGACGTAAAAAGGCACTTGGTCCAGTCTTTTGTGTATACCAGCCCGTGTAGGTCAGTTTCTGTCTGTGTGAGTGAGCGGCGGGGTTTGCTTGCGTGTGAAGAACGGACGTGCCGTCCCCGACACGTGCAGGAGTGAGCTGGGGCGACTCTACGATTCAGGATACTGAGAGCAGTGGAAACTCATTTAGCGGACCCAGGACCTGTCGTCCAGGGTCTGTTTTTCTCTTGTATAAAGATTTTGTATAAAGTATGTAAGATTAAGCCAAGCCTCAGTAAGCTGTGACTCTTAAACTAGAAAGGCCAGAGCCGACACCCTCGGGTGTTTGGACTCTAAACTGTAACTTACTCTAATGCTGTAAATGCAATACTCCTTCAGCAACTTTTCCGAAATGTTTGGGCTTCAAACTATTGCGTTTTTGAAATTCTAAAAATAATCCACTCGGTAAAGAAAAACAGGCGGTTTGTGCCATTTTTGGACACGGGGAGCAGTGGAAACTCATTTAGAGGATCCAGGACTTGTCGTCCAGGCTCTGTTTTTCTCTCCTCTCCTCGTGCCATGGTTGCGATAAAGTTAGCGGCCTCTCTGCGGGTTCATCCGTCTTCCTGTTCAAACAGAAAGCAGGGCGCTGAGGAACACGGTGGTAAAGTGATGGCTCTGCCTTCCGAAGCTCTTTAGGTCTTACACTGAGAGCTCAGATTACCTTGTGCCATCTAAACTCAGAACAGTCCGGCTGCGAGCGTTTATCTCAGCCGTTTCTATCAACTGTTTTTGTCCCTCGCTTCTGTCTTTTCTACTTTTTGGGAATGGCTGTTTGTATTTGTAAGCCCACCTTATCGCAGAAACCTCTGTAAAACACTCGTGGGAGAAAGCAGATGAGGGCGCTCCTTTGTTCTACAGTCCAGAGGCTGGTCTGTTCAATAACCGCTCCTAGATCAAATGCATTGTTTTGGATTGAAATACTTATCTGTGCATGATTGATCTTGCCTTGTGCCAACCAAAAGGACCA
Source organism: Conger conger (assembly GCF_963514075.1). Lineage (NCBI taxonomy): Eukaryota > Metazoa > Chordata > Actinopteri > Anguilliformes > Congridae > Conger > Conger conger. The sequence goes on along the minus strand of NC_083760.1, from coordinate 49,496,969 downwards.
GAAGGTGGGGTTATCACTTGAGAATATTTCATAGGTTCCAATACTCCAGACAAGCTCAGTAAAGCATGGGAATGTATTTTAATCCAGAACAATTACATATTTCGCCCTGGTCGTGCAGTGACTGTCCCAGAGGAGTTAGTTTTATCAGGATATCAGGGGTATCAGGATTGAGTATGGGGTGTGAATCAATACACTCAAAACATTTTAGCTAAGGACTCCCCTTAGTTTTTTTTTTCACAATGATGTATTTTTACATTCAAGTAATTGTGAATCATGTCTTGTATCTCTAAAGTAATTTTCTTTCTCTTCATAAAATTTTTGTTTTTCATATGATTTCTTTTCATACTTGCTTACTGTTTTTGAGGTGGGTGTGGTGTGCTTTTTTTGTTGCAGAATATGAACGAATATTTATGTTTGATCTTTAACACAGGCTGGTTTCAGTTCGTGCAAAGCTGGTTTCGCTGTTCAGTGCCAGAGTGGATGTGCTTATTATGCAATCCTAATGTAATGACACTGAAAGTATTACCTGAATAAATAACATGGCCAGAAGCAAAATGAGTCAGAACCTCCAGCTAAATGTTATGTTGTTTTGTAGCTGATGTACAACTCTTAAGCAACATTTGTTTATGTATCTGAGCAGCGAAGGTTTTTTTTTTCCGTTTTTTTTTTTCTCTCATTTTCCATTTAGTTTTTTTTTTATTTGAAGATTAAAACTATTTCAATAAAGCCATACTGTAGCAAGTGAGGTATTTCTTTGTGAAAAATAGTCTCTAAGAAAATCGGGGGTTATAATATGAATGTGGCTGGAATGACTTCAGGCCTTATTTCTTAAGTGGCCATATGAGACAGTAAACATGAAAAACACAAACTATTAGTAAATAAAACATTCATATTTAGACCTCTAACAAAGAGATAGATACTTACATTGTGCCAATACAGTGTCATTGTGAAAATGTACTTCTGAATGTAAGGTGGTAAACATTTCCTCCCTTGAGAATTGATTCCATTATTTTACATAAGAGATAGGAGCTGTATCTTACAAATGGTAACTTAGCTTGTTAAATACAACATTAATTGCACATAAGCTTCCATTTTAAAAACACAAAGTGAGTAACACTGTGATATCATCTTGACTGTCTAGGTCCATGATAAATTATTTGATAAATGTTTACTAAGAAGAAAAAACATTCCCAGTGTAAGCATAACAATTTGTTTTCAGACTGTGATTTTCAGTAGAATCAAGGGACAGTCCGAGCCTACTCTAAGAGTATTGTGTGGTAAGCGCCTGTCATAAGATTGATGAATTCCTCTTGCTGGATTAGCCATCGTGGTCCCTCTCACTGACACAGTATAATTAAGGGTTACACAGTGGACTGCAGACAAGTACCTCATCCATGAATTCGGCTAACTGCAGCGCAGCCCTGAAAAGCTGCTTTTCCAGTCCGGTTTGTGCTTCCCCTGATTCAGATTCAGCAGTACTGTACGAGTGTTGACATCTGGCCGTTGGAGAGAAGTGAAGAACTGTTTGTAGTAAATACCATACAGTTTTTTTGGAACGGAGGGTGGGAGGGATGGGTGAGGGGTTCAAAGCAAACCGTGATTTATTTTTGATAACGATCTGCTTAATTATATCCTCCGTGCTCATTGCTCGTCGTGGCAACTTTTCATTTTGTATGCAGACAGGCGTGCCATTTATAAAGCATAAATGGAGGGAGTTGAACTGGTATCATTAAAGATTCCCTTTGCGTTGTGTCCTGTCAAATTCCTGGCTGTATCAGAGAAGGTCAAAAAGATCACTGACAGTAATTGCAATCAAATACGAGGGTGTCTGTACGTGTTCAAGCGAGCATGCGTGCCCACGTGCTAGTTTTTCACTGGAGGAGTGTATTTGCATGTTTGTGAAGAACCGGTTACTTCCAGAAATGGTAATAAAGTGTGTACATCACTCCAGCTTGCACTATGGGTTTAGCAAAAAGGCCCACACGTGTATTTTTTGTATTTTTGAGCTTTTTATTTCATCCTGGAGCTTCCGAACTGTGTTCGACTCTGATCCAAGTAAAACAATTGCAATTTTAAGTCGGAAGTACGCATATTTTAGGGTCTAACTGCTATTTTTCCAAGCTGTTTGTAAAACGTGGCATGATGTATGTTTCTGCATAATTATCAGATGCCGCTGCTAAATGTTAACACAGAGTGCTGACCACAGGAGCCGGAATTGGGCTCTGGGGGCAGGGTTAGGGAATTTTTCAAAAAGCTAAGTCACTGCTCTTTGCGCACGTTTTGTGGGCATTTTAAATGCTAACAAAACGCTGATGCGCGTGGGCCTTTAATTATGCATCGGAGAAAGAGCGGGGTACAGAAACGCAAGCTTCGTCGACGGACAGACGGTAACTCTCCGAATGGAATACGCAGTATACACAACAAATTCAGAATAAGATATCGGATTTGATTCTTCGCCATACGCTTTGTGCTTTGAGGGAACTCACATTTATCATGTTGGCTGTATTCCTACAGGGATACATTTTTTAAAGATGCATGCTTGATTGTGCCCCGTATTGATTTAAACCTGGCGATAGGTAGGGGAGTTTTATGTGCTGTTAATTAATGTGTCTGGCATTGATCGAGATGCGACAAGAGACAATCCGGTAACCACCAAAGTTTGTTTGTTCCAAAATGGAGTCCTTTCTGTCTGTGAATGAGAATCCGGACACTCGTATCCACACATGCGTCGCCTCCACACCGTCTCCACTTCGTCTCGGCGTCGTCTCCATCTCATTAAGGCCCGCCGCATTCCAGACGCGTTACCCAGAGCGTCACGCCGTTGGAGGCCAGCTCATTAATCGGGCTGCGCCAGAAAGAACGGTACATTTTTTTCTTGTCACCTGCAAGTGGAGAGCCTGTTGTTTGGCGAGAGAGAGAGAGAGAGAGAGAGAGAGAGAGAGAGAGAGAGAGAGAGAGAGAGAGAGAGAGAGAGAGAGAGAGAGAGAGAGAGAGAGAGAGAGAGAGAGAGAGAGAGAGAGAGAGAGAGAGAGAGAGAGAGAGAGAGAGAGAGAGAGAGAGAGAGAGAGAGAGAGAGAGGCCCGGCTTTTAGCACAGGCTAGAATCATTAGCATTCCTTTGTGATGCTTATTGATGACCTTTTTCAGATGAAGGCTTCGCTTCACGGGCCTTCTGACTGGAGAGCCAGTGAGAAAGGGTCGCTGTGCATGTTGGTGAAAGTGGGGCGGGGGGGAGTTTGGGGAAGAGGGGTTGGGCAGGTGCGAGTGGCCCCTCTCGGTGTTTTTTTTGTTGTGTGTTTTTGCGTGCTGCGCCTGCAAGCTGTGAAGTGAGCAGGTGCGGTGAATGGTAGGCGTGCCGCGACAGCCAGGGTTTCCGCTCGCGTCGTGCAAACGGGCGCACGCTCTTTGCCACTTCCCGGTCGAGGACTTTCCGACAAACCGTCCCCCACAGATTATGCAGTGTGTGTGCGTGTGTTTGCGCGCGTGTGTGCATGTGTGTCTGTTTGTGTGTGCGCGTGTGTGTGTTTGCGCGCGCGTGTGTGCGTGTGCGTGTGCGTGTGCGTGTGCGTGTGCGTGTGTGTGTGTGTGTGAGTTTGTGTCTGTCTGTCTGTCTGTATGTCTGTGGCCCTGTTCACTTACGCGTGTGTCTGTGTGCATGCTTGTCTCAGCATGCCTGTGCGTGTGTACATGCGCATTCATGTGTGTTTGTGTGCGTTTATGTGTGCCTGCTTGTGCATTATGTATTTTTCCAGCAGTACATAGATTAATTGGGCCTTTGAAGTGTCGTTAAGGTTGTTAGGAGAGTGTATTAAGGGTTATTGTGGGGCTTGCTTTTCATACTTTGGTTACATTAGTGAACCTTTTTTGTCAGATGGGCTGTTGCTGACCCACCCTCATTAAACTGGCTTTACTGAGAGCAGATGCCAGGCTCCAGTGGCACTGTGACTGGGTCACCTGGCGCGTTTCACTGGCTGGGTCCCATATATGAACTCTCTGGAGCAGTCAGTGTGGGCTCAGGGTTTAGAGACTGGATTGTGCAGAGGGGGGCTGGATTGTGCAGCGGGAGACTGGATTGTGCAGAGTGGGACTGGATTGTGCAGTGTATGACTGGATTGTGCAGAGTGGGACTGGATTGTGCAGAGGGGGGGTGGATTGTGCAGAGGGGGACTGAATTGTGCAGAACTTGTGTTCTTACTGGGCCAAGCCGGCAGTTCCTCTCTCCGTCTCTCTCTCCATCCGTCTCCTCCCTTTCTCCTGCTTATTTTCATCTGTGACAGACCTGCTGTGAATGGAATCAAACAGTGGGCCAGCTCCTACAGGCTACTGCCATGTGTGGGCCTCCCCTCCCAGTCTCTACACAGGGGCGATGCCACAAAAGCAGCACCAAGACGGAGCAATGACTCCAGAAACAAACGTTGCCAAGAAAGATGACCGGCGGCAGTGACTCAGCAGGGTGAACTGTAAATGTTTGGCTCAGTGAGGAACCAGTCTGAACTGTTCCGGGCAGCAATGCCCCCCCAGGAGGTGGGCCACAGTTTTACTGAAATCCCCTCCGCAATCAAAGGAGTAAACACTGCAGTGCAGCTTTCTGCCAACATGGGCCTTTCTGTTGCCAGCAGGTGGTCATGGGAACGGGAAAGGGACAAGCAGTTATTCTCTGGCCTGGCCTCTGTCTCAGTCTCTGACCTGGTTTCTCTCAGTCTCTGACCTGCTTTCTCTCAGTCTCTGGTCTCTCTCTCGGCCTCTGGTCTGGTCTCTCTCTCGGTCTCTGGTCTGGTCTCTCTCTCAGTCTCTTTCCTGGTCTCTCTCAGTCTCTGGCCTGGTCCCTCTCTCGGCCTCTGGCCTGGTCTCTCTTGGTCTCTGGCCTGGTCTCTCTTGGTCTCTGGCCTGGTCTCTCTTGGTCTCTGGCCTGGTCTCTCTCGACCTCTGGCCTGGTTTCTCTTAGAGCCTGTCCCTGTATCTCTCTCCCTCTCTTATTGTTAGCCCAACTGACATCTGATGTCACTGAACTGCTGTCACACTCCTGGCTGTTAGAGGAAAGGAGTTAAGTGTCCCCAGATGCTGAGCATTTATACAAGTTTTTATTTGAAGTTTTCATTTGCTTGACTCACTTTGTAAACATATGTTGTGAATAAAATAAACGGTTGCGGGGGGATCTCCATCAATTGCTAGGCTTCCTTTAATGTCTGGTGAGTTATCCAGCTGGCCCATGACTTTGCAATGGTTTCAGGTCAGAGTTGACTGAGTGGTCTTGTTGCTCTGACTGGGTGAACCCTTTCTTGTGTAGCTCCAATGCCACTCACCCTCCCAAACCAACACTGGAGCACTCAAATCCCTTCCCCTCATGCCAGTGACTGTGTCCGGTAAGGCATAAGTGCACTCTGGAGCTGTTTAGTTATTTATTTTATTCCCAGATCTGTTGTAAGTAGTGCAAATGAGAGTGGACTGCAGCCCCTGCACTGTGATAAAGCCCTGGGGGTCAGATGGGAGAACCCCCCCCCCCTCCCTAGTCTCTGCGCTGTGCGTCGGAATGGACTGCTTTTGTTAGCCGTAATGAGGAATAAATCATTCCATTTAACCTCAAAAATGCCCGGCTTATTGCTTTTAAGTCAGCTTGATGGAAGTCATCAACTGCTTGGTGTGCTGACTGTAAAGAAACCCTGGGGCGATTAAGTCTGAAGAGAGGGCCTCTGCTTAGGGGTCTAATCGAGGGTGTAGATTCCCTGACCCTCCATCTTGGAAGAAATGCAGTTTGCATGCTATCAAAAAGAAGGGAGCCATTTCTATATATACATGGACTGTTGTCAAGCAGTCGAGAGGCCAGAAGGGAGCAATGCCACGACTGCGTATTGCACAAAGCGGCATCAGGCCTGGAGTCAGTTAAACATCTGTCCTTAACGTCGAGTCACCGTTAAGTATTGTTATTCTCCTCTTCAGACACTTTGGCATGCTCTCTAAAAAGCTATTCTCTCCTGTGAATAGTTGTTGTCCCTGTTTCTGTGAAGAAAAGAAGTAACACTTGAATTTGTTTTCAGATCAAAGTTTTATGGCTCATTGTTGATTGAATTCAGGCCTCGTCTAGCCCGAGGAGACAGGTGAGGCCATAAAGCTCCTGTTTTTTGGAGCTGTCGGTCGGTTGCAGGTTTCTGCCTTTCCTCAGAATGACTCCTGATACACGCCAAAACGCAGCCCCTCTGACAGCCGCTTTTCACAGCCGCCCCAGCGGAACGGCAACGCTACCGTTTCGTTAAACTTCAACGTAAATATTAGCGTGCCCTTCACTGACCCATATAAATGACAATTGCTCAGCCAAACGCCCCGTGTCGGAGTTTGTATACAGAAAGCGTGACAGTTGGCTACGCGTTACGAGCGCGTGTTATTTCAATCCCGTCATATTCCCGCCCTTTTTAACGGACGAAGCGCGCCCGTTTTCCTTTCGAACGTGCTTCGCTCCGCTCTGCACTTGTTACCCGCGGCCGTTCGGGCTCTCCCGTTTCCCAGTTAAGACATCATGAATCTCCACCGGCCCCCGCTCCGGAGGCAAATGAGAAATCACGGCTAAAGTGCGCCCGTGAAGGTTTTATGAAATCTCGATAAAGCGAGCAGGGATATGCCATTTTCTGCCTGGCTACCCAGGCCCGGCTGGGTGTAGAGTAAGGGTCTGGAGGAGGGGGGCGGGCGGTTTGAAGGCGGCGGTGTAGGGGGAAGCAGGCTGTCTTGGCGGGAGCTCGTCTCGCCGAAGAGCTGCGGCAGGGAGCAGCTGTAATTGAAAGCGTATATTACCATCCCCGCTGCCGCCGCCAAGCGGGCCTGCCCCGGCCCCATTATCCTCCAACCGCCGCCGTTAATGAAGCGTGCGTCGAGCACCGGCGAGCACCAGCTCCAGGGCCTTCATTAAACGATAAACTTTACTGATTACTTTCGTCGTTTAATTATTTAGCCGAAAATTGCTGACCCCTGCCTCAAGGGGTGCGGGAGGGGTTTGGAGGGTTCAGTTCTGAGAGCTCTGTGTGATTTTTTGATTTTTTAATATATATATATATATATATATATATATATATATTTATTTTTTTGGTTTGACTTAGAAATTTGGCAACCGTCCGGTGTGGCTGGGAATTGGGTCTTTGATAGACTCTCCTCCATAGAGGCTGCTTGATTCCACTGAAAGGGCAGAGAAAAGTGAGTGGCCTGGTTTATTACGCACATGCAGGCATGCGCGCGCACACGGTCACACACACTCTTACACACTCTTACACACGCATGTGCGCGCACATGGTCACACACTCACACACACTCTTACACACGCATGTGCGCACACGCACACGCACACTGCTGTGAGTCCCTAACCTGTCTCAAGTCGTCATGTGGTTGATGTTCCGCTACAGGAACTGCTGTTGCGGTTCACTGTGGATCAGACATCTGGTGCGACCACACAGAAGAGCCAGAGCTGACAGCTGTCATTGTATTAAGGTCCACTGTGGCCACCTTCCTCTGTCCAGCCGACAGAGAGCACACACAGCCATACACACTAACACTATTTTACACGTGTCCACTCCTACACCCCTGACCCACGTTGGTTCTGAACGTTGTCCGTATGCCTGTCCTAGTTGTAGGCTTCCCAGGTGAATGTGCACACACATGCACACACACACACACACACACACACGCACACACATACAAACACACGCGTGCACACCCACACAAACACACGCACACACTCACATGCGCACACCCACACAGACACACCCACACGCAGCAGAATGAACACTCGCACACAGCCTCAGTGCAGTATGATGCGATGTCGGAGAGGCTGAGCCAGCAGGCAGCGGTCAGATGGGAACGTTCCCCAGCCAAACAGCTGCCGGGACCGGGAGCACAAAGAGTCCGAAAGAGCGTGTCGACGTTCTGCCAAGCTCGCCCCGTGCCTCTCTCTCTCCCCCCGCCCGCCCCTTGCGCAGACAAAACGCTCAAACGCATCCCGCAGAGTCGAGCCAATCACGTGACTAAAGACAGACCCCCCTGCATCCCGCACACACAAAGCAGCAGGAGAAAAAAAAGAAAGAGAATAAAGCTGCCCTCTCACACCGAAGAACACTCAAACGGGCACTCGCAGCGCGGAGAAGGCCTACCTGACGCTCGCGCTGTGTCTATAAAGGGACGAATATACGCAAATCTAAAGTGTTTATCGCAGGCAAGCACACGTAGCCAAGCATCCACTCTGACGAAAAGAGGAATTGTAACTGAAGTAGAAAGATTGGTGCACTACCTACCTGTGCACTCCAGTGTAACCGATTTGGTTTTCAACCACTCAGGGTTTTATTATTTTAATTGCATGCACTGTGCATGCAAATAAAATAAATTATATTGGAGTGTCAGTCCTGAGCAGTCTTTATTTCCACTATAACAAATGGGAAGCGTTCACTCGCTGTTTCCAGGCGTGTTGTTATTTTAAGACCACGTCTTTGTTTAGTTTTTTTTATTTTATGGCTGCATTAAGAATGCTTATAGAATCCAGCGCTCTGCACAAGCCGTGCTTTGCAGACACAGCTCTTGTGCTACGTAGCTTCATCTTGAAATGAAGTACACTAAACGTAAACGAAAGTGGGCGCCTGGAATACTTGTAAAGACTCTTTAAAAGGTCATTTTGTGTTTAAAACACCTGTTCTTTTTTTTCTTTTTTTATCAGCAATGAGTCTTGCTTGGCGCAAAGTCGTTACGGTAGTGTTGGACATCGAACAGCATGTTGATATGCCCGACAGGGCTCCCCAGACAGAAATGTTCACATTTGGCAGAACGCGTGGGAAATTATGGTTTTCGGTTAGGGCTTTTAAGTAGAGCAACAGAGAAGAGAAGAGCTCAAGGGAGCAAAATGTGGTCCTGTTTGCTGTGCAATGCTACCTTTTTTATCCAATATCAGATCCAATATCCCGAGGTAGCTGAGCCAGACGGACTAGCCGCCCACTCCTACACATCGACCCGCACCGGTTCCGAACCTTGTCCGTATGCCTGCCTGTCCGCAACGCAACACACCACGGCCATTCAGCCCAGCAATGCTCGCCTTTCTTTCCCCTACCGCTAAAGTATACCTACTGCTTCATTTGCCTCGTTCCTACTGCTCAGTTTGTTCTGTAAACACAAGTAGGCCAGGAGGCCCTGTCTCTGTGAAAATGAACCCAGCCCTCTCAAAACGGAGGCCAAAATACAGCAGGTAGAGCCGCATGAAAAGCGTTCTTTTTTTTTCTTTTTTATGCCTCTCTCTCTCTCTCTCTCTCCCCCCATTTTCCTCTTCTCTTGTTGAGCTCCCGAATCGGGGCCAATCGGCGTTTGGAGTGTGCCACTCCTCGTGAGAGCGCCGCCTGATTGCACTCCGGGCGATGGAGTGGCCCCGTCTTTAACGAACCCCCTCGCCTGCCACCGTCTCGCTTATCACTCCTGCATAAATTCGCTCCCCTAAAATCAAAAGGTTATTTCGACGTGAATGACACTTAGGCCTCAAATCCCCGTAACCCTCTTCTCTAGGCCCAGAGGGCGAATTACGGCACCTCGAAACGGAAAGTCGTGCGGGGGAGGATGAGCCAATGGGATCGCGCCCAGCCCAATGACATGACGGAAGCCTTACCGTCAGTTGACGGCACTGGATGTTGTGCTTCGGAATGGTAGCCGGACTCTAGAGATCTCCGTAGGGCGGGAGAACACAACGTCTGTTGAGAGAGGAAAGACCTATGTCAGGGAGAAGGGCCCTCCTTGCCCAAATGAGAAAACGTGTCCGCCAAGAGGATCACTTCTGCTGCCGTAATTCCGTTTCCGTTCCGTTTAATGTACGCTACCTAGTTAGGCCCCCGACACGACCAACTAGTACCCCTCCATCGAGAACGACACTGTTTGAATGTATGCAGGTGTAACAAACAAGTATTGCAGTTTTGAAGATGAATGCATTTCTCGTGCAGGTTCCAGGAATAGCTTTGCTCTTTAAGAAGGGATAGCGGCGTTCAGAGTATTACTGTTACTGTGTATAAATTACATTGGACTGAAATGGGAGCTAAGTGGGAAGTGTTTGACTGTCCATCAATCGTGAGTGTGGGTATTGGATTCTTCTACGTTGTGTCGCTAACGCTCTGCATTGTTTTAGCTGTGATTGAGTGGACGTTCTGCTTTAATCCAGTGGTCAGAGGCGGTGACGCAGCAGAGCCCCTCAGCCAGTACCTTCCCCACCAATTCTCATTCAACTTTAGAGAGGTCAGCTTCCTGCCTCCTTTCCCATTGAGCCCGAGGTATGCTGTGATTTAGTCAAGTCACGAAATGCATGTTTTCATTGCAATTCTGATTATATTATCATATTATATTTGAAATCAAAACATTCAAAGATTGCTTTTGTTTTGTACCATTACGCTCAACTGGCAAATTAAAAACTTATTTGACAGCACAGGAGCAACAGACTTAACGGGACATTTAGCCGACGGAGAAACAGCGGTAATCCTAGCTCGCTAGCTTTTACTGATGAATGTGTACTGAGCAAAATAATACATTATTCCTCCATTTCACAAGTATAATGTTTGCACAACAAAGAAAGAATGAGGAAGTTGCTCCTCGGCTGTTTGTTGCAGAGGTGCAGGTCACAGTTGTTAATGTCACATTTCACACGAGGAACAATGTGTTTTAAAGTGTGAATGCTCAAATACGCCTGTTTTAATTTGCTAGTTGAGCATTATGGTACACTACAAAAATCGTTACTAGCACCTCACGACAATTACATTAGATTTTTTTGTTGTTTAATCCAAACCGACTTACAAATGCATGAGTACCTCAACAAGTGAGAAGCATTAAATCCATAAATAGCAAAACATGCATTTTTTGTATAATCAAAAAACAATAGTGCAAGTGTGTTTTTTTTTCTTTTTCTTTTTTTTAATAGCTAGCTTGCACCATTCTGCAGGAAACATATTTGGTGCTGTTGGCTTGTCATTTCAGCAGTCGGGGCTCTATGGTCCATGAAGGGAATACCAAATTTAAGAAATGAACACTACACACTCCACGACTGTTTCAGAGCATCATTGGTTAATATAAGGGGTTATGGGTAAACTTTCAGTGTTTCAGTGTTTATGCATTCTGATGAATGGACTTGCGGACCCGGTCCCGTCCAACTGATCGATGCAAGCCTCTTTTTCAGGGGGTGACCTTTCCGACACTAGTCCCCAGTCCCCCGAAGAGTCTCCTGCCTCTCTTCCTCACCCCCCTGCCCCACCCTTCCCACCGCAGTCTCTCCACGCCATTGAAAACCGGCACACGCCTGCAAGTGGCGCATGCATGCGGACGGAAAGAGACGTAATTTAAACACATCTGTTCAAATATGCATTTCAGATCAAGGCACTGCCGGATCCCTGCACTGTGCCTGAGTGTTTGACAGGTATTAGATCCCTAAAGTACACAGCAGATGGTATTTATTAGAGAGGAAATGGAAATTTGGAGTTTGGAGCTCTTAAGCTTTTTTTTGTCTGCAGCGTTTCTAAATCGTCTTTATTTTAATCGCGGAATTGTTGGGAGGTGCGGGATCGAACATAGCATTGGTCTGTTTGTGTTTGTTTTTTTGTTTTCCTTGCTTCATGGGTTTGGTAAATATGGGCTCCCTCTGCACTCAGCGCGGGGTCACTGTGGTTTGGCCCAGCCACACTGCTCTGCATGGGTAACCGATCCCGTCCCCAGCTCACCCAAACCTCGCTCTTTGCCAGGCGTCTCCTGCTTCTTTCACCTCTTCAGGAGCCCCTGCGTTTTCCTTATCGGCAACACTTTCTCTTACCGGTTCGGATGTACCTCGTTTTTTTCAACACTTTCTCCGGCTTGAAAAGTGAACAGAAATGAGCTCAAATTCAGTTCAATTTTGTCTCCCTTATCTTCATTGCGGCATTTTATTTGTGTGCAGCAACCGCCAAGTGTCATTTCAGTTCTGAGTACTGCCATGGAAGGTTCCGGGTGATGTGCTGATCTCATACCCATGGGTTTCCCAATGGCGTGTGTATTGGCCAAGACTGGGTCCCATTGTGTTGGGTGACGCGGTTGTTTTGGCTGTGCTCTAGCTCACCAAACAACTGCGGTAAAGAGCCATGCTTTATCCGTCGCTCTTCAGAAAGCTTTGACTGTGACAGAATATCGGCCCTCGAGCTCTAGGAGGCGCCATTCCCGTCCCATTTCCACCATTTTTGAACATCTGCGGAGAGAAATGTGTCCACACCACACCTGGAGATCACACCGCTTTACCGCCGACTGCCGTCTAATTCATCAAAAGTTGTTTACTTTGGATTATTTAACAACAGAAAGGCTTGTTGGGTACATAAGCAGAGGAGAAGGAAGAGGGGAAGGGAGTGGCCTATGCCCTCCAGGTCCTTGCTTTTTGAACTGGAGCCGCCGCACTCTGCTTTTGCGTGCTTGTCGCGACGGCGCCGGAGGGCACTCCTAACTACGGCAGGCTTAGTTTTTAACGCCCTTTCCACAGCTGCAGTCAAGCTCTCTTTAAAACGCAACGCATAATGACTCACCCCGCATCACCGTTTTATTTCACCGTTTTTGTTTGATGCCAAAAGCGCGCGAGGCTCAATGTTTACGGTCCTGTCAGAACGTTCTTCAACCATAAAGCCGCGTCGGGATCAAAGAAACGGGTGCAGGTACTTTGGGTCTTTGGCAGGGATATGTCTTTGATATCCCTGTGTATTTCTACGGTATAATTAGGCTAATGGATTTCATTAGTCACAACAGCATTTTATCTGAGTCGTGGCTCCAGTCTGTATGTCTAATATGTACATATGAAATTATATATAACTCTGCAAGACTGTCTTATACATAAATAATCTGTATGCACGCAGGTGTTTGTGTGTATAGTGTGCGCAAGTCCAACTGTGTGCTTTTGTGTCGATTCAGTGATGGGGGTTCACGTGGAGATCTTTTCTCTGAAATGTGAACGGGAGTGGGTAAAAAGGAGCCCCGACCCCTAACGAGTGAAAGGGAAGGTGGCTGCAGCCTTGGAGCCTGTGGAGAAAGCCAAACCCAGCCATCAGGCAGTGCTGTTCACTCAACTCCATCCTGAACTATCAAACACCCACTTGTTATATCAGACACGTTTAGAGCCTGATGATGGGTAAATCATGGTAGCCTTTCTGCCACTCTAGACGAGATTGCAGCCGGCGGGAGGGGGGGGGGGGTACGCTGCTGGAGATAAGGATTGCAGACACCTCCCCTTGACGAATGGCGCCCTCGGCACCACCTATCCGCCTGTGCCTACAACCGGCCCTGCCTGGGAGAGAGAAATCCATCAATGTGACTGTACTGTACTTCACAGAACACTTTTCTCACTTGTCTCGTATGTATAAACCCAGAGTAATGGTTTGAAGACATCTGCCAGAGGGCTGCTTGGTCACACTTCCTAAGACACCGGTTCCAGTGTTCTGTAGCCCACTGTCTGGTGCTGTCGGCTGGCACTGACAGTGGCAGCTGTGGCAGTGGATAGCTGGTACGCTCAGCGCGGGCGCTAACTGCTCAATCCGGCGTCGAACGCCGACCGAGCCAGTGCCGGCTGTGGCCCACTCTTTGAGGTTTTTCACATCTGATGGTTCCCTCAATCAAACGGACAAATAAACCTTGCGGTCCTCAGTTTGTCTGAAGCAGACACAGTGAATCGGAGAGAATATAAATGCATGCTTTTATTGTAGAAAATATTAATTCGTCAAAAGAAGGCCTGTCCCTTTATTTACGACAACGTCGGCGCTTTGAAGATGGCGCCGCGCAATCGGACGAGTGATTGAAATGTTCAGGTGCGAGCGTCTGAACCCTCGTGGAGTCATTTTTGGGAGAGCATAATTACAGGTCTTGACTGGGATTTACGAGGCAGATGCGCAGAGCTCTTTCTGGGGACGGGCGCTTTTAAAGCCTCTGAGTGCTACTCAGAGCAGTAGGTCTGAGAGATGTGACACTCGACGCCACCTTATTACCGCCTCGAATCATCGCACCTAAGTGTATCTGTTACTATAGAGACACGCTCCCTTTTCGCTCCCGCGCGGTAATAAGGGACGTGGAAATTTCTGCTGCTCTCCTATGCGCCCAGGCATTAGGTACAACCGCAATAATTAAATGAAATGCCCTGGCCTCTTCCGTCGTGCACGCGTGTTTTTGAGGGAGAATGTCTCCGCACAAAAAGGAACGCTAATGAAGTGGGAGTTTTTTCGTTTTTTTTGCCCCTCAAATTATTTAGCCAATTGAATTGGTTGCGGTTCCCGCACACCAGCGCCGGTGAAACTCCTGAAAGGTTTGCCTGTTTGATAAAACGCTAAAAACAACTGCGTCGAAGGCTCAGGTGACTCAGTCGTCAAGTTTTCGAGATTCAAGATGGTTTGTTTACTATTTCCTTTTTTTTCTTTTTTCTTTTTCTAAAATCTTTTTTTTTGTCTTATTACTTTTCCGGCTTCTCAAACTTAACGTGCAACTATTTTCCGTTGAGAAATACGAGTACGGTAATTAAAAAAAAGTGATTTGGGCAGACGAGATAACCCTGTTGACTGTAGTTTACCTAGAGGTTTGCCTGCACCATCTGTGGAGCGTGGAAGTCTTTTCCGTTTGCAAAGTCTGAAGCTTTTCGTTTTTTTAACTCGGGATATGAACGCTGGTACTCTTCCATATGGTCCGTGGGGTTTGGACACCGCGTGCACAAATGTGCATTGTTTCCCCTCCAACCCCATTTGCATTTTGTACAATTAACATGATTGCGAAACAGATTTGTGCTTCGAATGTACACTTTTCTGTGCTTGTGGGGGGGGCGTGGTTGCAGCAGTTAGTATGCTAATAGTTAATATGCATGAGGAAACCGCTTGCTTTTCCTTTATGCTGCTTTCGAACGTTGAGAAAGTGAACATGTGCTTGAGTCTGCACCCAGATGCCCCGCTTGATGAAAACAGTGTGCATGTGTGGATCAGCTGGGCACTGATGCAAGCTCTCATTAAATTTGGACCTTTTGCTCCTCTGAGAGAATGACTACACCTCATCAATACTCTGATATGCATAGAAGCGCTGGGGCTGTGTACCGCATACATTCCGTACCCAGGGTTCCTCGGTTTGTAAGCACGCACATTCCACATGAAACACCATTTCAAGTGCAGGCACATTGAAGGCACACTATACACTTGGATATACCGGTTAGGTGCAGTGCAGCCTGCTTTTCAGAATAGCATCTGTCCCAGACTTACAAGCAGGGTAAGCTTTCAGTGATGTGGCGTGCATTCAAATGAACGAAATGAGCATATTTGTGTCTAGAAAATATATTCATAACTGAATTACAGTATATAGCACGGTACATATTAATCTATACGTATTTCTTATCAGTTTATTAGGAATAAGAATTCCTACCACTCACATGTAGGCTGAATTTATTGGGAGGGGTGGGGGGGTGGTGGTCCACTCTGAAAAAATGAACTAAAAGTACAAATGTTGACTTCGATTGTTTTATTTTATATTCGAAAGACTTCCTGTCAGTTGCGTTTACTGCTCCCATCAATCTGCTACAGGACTATTCCCTGGGATGGATGGAACTGCCCATATTCCTGGAGGGAAACTGCTGATCCGAGATGTAACGGACAGCTGTATTAAC